>NC_056725.1:1195662066-1195664566 GCF_019279795.1 Protopterus annectens | reverse complement strand
CCTGTAATACCCTGCTCTCTTCTTTTGTTAAATTAGAACTAATCTGATGTCCATCAATTTGTCTATCCAACTTATAAATCTGTTTAGTCACTACTTTATCAAAGATAGAAATGGTGGGGTGCTTTTCTTTTTGACTACTGGGATGAGCGGCTCTGCATGAAAATTTTCACCCACTGTTTTTTTGTCTTTAAATAAAATAGCCAGGTTAAGCTTTCTCACATATCTTTTTATTTCACAAATGCAGTCCACTAGGTTGAATCTTTTGGTGGAAATAAATTTAATCCCCTTAGATAGTAGATCAAAATGTCCAGTATTTAAAATGTAGTTTGTGTAGTTGTATATATTAAAGTTCCTGTAGGTGTAAGTAACACCATCCTGTAGGATACCTACATTATCATTACTGGACTCATCTATTGTCTCAGTAACAACTGAACCAGAATTTAACGTGGGGTCCTTGGATATGGATGGTAGTGAGGGTCTCTTCTGTAACCCCTCGTCCACTTTCTCTCCCTCCCCTTGTGTTCTCCATATAAAAAATCAGAGTTAGCATTTACATCAGAACTAGATTGTTTATATGTATTTACAATTCCTATCTTTTGGTCCTCCCTCACATACTTGGGGTACTTATTGTGATCTTTTTCCCATATATATGCTGTACCTCTTTTGTATTGGTCCAAGTCCCGATATAGTTTTTTTAATCTTACGTTCATATATTTTTGAAATATTAGATTCAGCATAGGAGAATTGTTTGACATACAAATTCTCCCAATGGGGAAAAAGTAAGTCATTTTTAATCAGAGTATTTAATTCTTCCACCTCCTTAATTAAATAAACCAGCTTCTCATCATTAAATTTCATCAACACAGACATATACTTAAAACCACATTGGTCAAATAAACTATTAAAATCCGACTTAACATTTTCAGTAATATTCAAACCCATAGGTAATTTAAAAAATCTGAGTCCCATTGGGACTACCTTTACCTCTATACATCTGGAAAGAAAGGCATTGTCCAATTTAACACTGTTTACTAGAACCAACTTTTTACCCAAGTCATATATAAAATCCTTTAAGGTACCTTTGGACTTCTCCTTTGAAGTGTATCTTTTGTCACTGATCTCTGTAGTCGGGTCAAACAATTCTCCTATGCTGAATCTAATATTTCAAAAATATATGAACGTAAGATGAAAAAACTATACAGGGACTTGGACCAATACAAAAGAGGTACAGCATATATATGGGAAAAAGATCACAATAAGTACCCCAAGTATGTGAGGGGGGACCAAAAGATAGGAATTGTAAATACATATAAACAATCTAGTTCTGATGTAAATGCTAACTCTGATTTTTTATATGGAGAACACAAGGGGAGGGAGAGAAAGTGGACGAGGGGTTACAGAAGAGACCCTCACTACCACCCATATCCAAGGACCCCACGTTAAATTCTGGTTCAGTTGTTACTGAGACAATAGATGAGTCCAGTAATGATAATGTAGGTATCCTACAGGATGGTGTTACTTACACCTACAGAAACTTTAATATATACAACTACACAAACTACATTTTAAATACTGGACACTTTGATCTACTATCTAAGGGGATTAAATTTATTCCCACCAAAAGATTCAACCTAGTGGACTGCATTTGTGAAATAAAAAGATATGTGAGAAAGCTTAACCTGGCTATTTTATTTAGAGACAAAAAAACAATGGGTGACATTTTTCATGCAGAGCCGCTCATCCCAGTAGTCAAAAAGAAAAGTATATATATACCCCCTATGCACCCCACCATTTCTATCTTTGATAAAGTAGTGACTAAACAGATTTATAAGTTGGATAGACAAATTGATGGACATCAGATTAGTTCTAATTTAACAAAAGAAGAGAGCAGGGTATTTCAGGAATTAAGATGTGCTAGTAACATCAGAATCATGAAACCAGATATGAAGTAGTCATCTATGACAGTTTTTATACACTTGTAAGATACATGAATTACATAATTTGAAGTTATTCTACGTTGTCCTTGAATGAGATCAACATAGGGTATAGAAAAATAGACACATGTATTGAAGAATACTTACTAGATAACAGGATCAATAATGACATCTACACTTATATTAAGGTTGAACATCCTGTATTAGCTTCTATAGTGGGTATTCCTAAAATTCACAAGAATATAGATGAACCGCCCTTTAGACCCATTATATCAGGGAGTAGGTCTAAGATGTTTAATATAGGTAATGTTATTGACACCTACTTGAAACTCATATATGCCACTATTCCACATATAGTCAAGGACTCATGGGATTTTTTGAAACAGTATCCTATTTACCTATCTAGTTCAAATCTGATATTTGTGACTATTGATGTCATAGATTTATTTTCTTGTATACCTAAAGAAGATGGTCTATCAGCTTTTGCTACAAGTATAAGAAAACATACAGACATCCAATGGGACACCATCTGTCTTCTCACAGATATGATGTCCCTGGTTCTCAAA
>NC_056725.1:1195599566-1195657066 GCF_019279795.1 Protopterus annectens | reverse complement strand
ATCCATCAGAAATGCACACACACCCACTGAAGAACACCATAATGAGGCACACGCACAAACTAGGAATATCATAGAGCATGTGTCTGGGATTCTGAAATCACACTTTTGGTGCCTCGATATATCTGGTGGAGCCTTTCAGTACTCTCCAGGCACATGTTCCTATATGTTCACAGTATGTGCCATGCTACACAATAAGATCCTGCAGAAACAGCTGTAGCAGGGTCATTAAAGGGAAGGGATACACAACCCCCCACCAGTGCCTATGTCATCACAGCCACAGTTACACGAGAGGACTCAGAGGAGGAACCCCCTGATGTTGTCACTGTAGGCAGACGTAGGCTTGCCCAGTATGCCCTGGCTTTGGCTAAGAGACAATGCATAGCACATTCACTGACAACCTAGGCCCCTAGGGCCTGACAATTTACTCCTACTCACATACATATAGTAAAATTGTTGATGCCAGACAACCCACACAACCTGTACCTATCTGTCTATTGGCTGTGAACTGCTTGCATCACACAGAGTCACCCCTGAACTACAGTCCTGTCAACTGTTGCATTCACAAGGTAAGTCTCTAACCTACACACTACTTATAAGGATTACTATAGTATGGTATCATACGTATGGAGCTGCCCCATTTATGCAAGGAAATATAGTGGGCTGTGTGGACAGTAGTAACATCCACATAGGACTACAGGTATCCAGTCCAATAGTATGTGTTTCCTAATAATCGTTAGGCCTCGTGGTTGGAATATTCACTACATCAGTTAAGGGAGATATTAAACAGTGAAGGTCACATGATATTTGGACTACTGTCTATCCTAGCAGATCATGTGCTGTTGATCCCACACCCCAACACAGCTGTGTTCCCATATAACTGCTTTAACAGTAAGTCAGCAATGGTATATCAGCAGACCAGGCAATCTCAGGGCTGTAACATAGAACTTGATCACACATTGTGTGTCACACACAATGCAGGAATAACAATGTATATATTTATGCTGTTGGTTGTGTGATGAATGACTTCACTGTCTGACAGCCTGTGTGGCTCAGTGGACTAGGGAAATTAGCATGGGCGATGGTGTTGATGCTTGTAATCTGGAAGTAGGTGCATCTGTTGCATGTGAGGTATTATTATGTTGGTGTTTTCACAGACTGTTAGTCTGTGTGTGGTGTAACATTATGAACCTCAGTCACATATTAAGTACAGCAGACATCTGGGGAATGCCGTGGACATTTTGAGTGATGTGCAGTACAGCAGAAACAGGGACAGATGTCAATGTCTGTAACATACCTCTCAAACTCTTAGTGCAAGAAATCTGCTCAAAACCTGACAAAATGGGGAACAAAGGCACACAAATAGGGGCATATGTTAAATACTGCTCTCATAAATGTAAACAGTTGCTAAAATAACAGTTTGTTTCAGCAGACATTTTTCTGAAGGATTTGAAGTCAGACACTCAAATGTATGTCACTATTTAGTGACTTCAGTCTTAAGTTAATTTAAGTGATTTGCCAGAAAACCACAAATATTATGAGGAAGAGACCAAAACTATGAGCCATACAGTGGACATTCTGTGAAACTCTGGACAGTTGAGAGGTATAGTCTGTAACATACAAACTTCTGGACTGGAGTACAGGTAGGTGTGGCCTGGAGTCACTTTATAAATACTGTTAGTCACACTGAACATGCCCAAACACTTAGTTAAAATGAGCGCAATTCTGTTGCCCCATCATCAGACTGACCTGCTATGTATAGATGCATCTAAACATACAGACATATACGTATACATATCCTTCTGTCACTATCTCTGTCTCTCTCACATACATAGTATATCTATCGCTATTTAGTGTCAACTAGATATATACCTATATATATATATAGTTTTATATATATATATATATATATATATATATATATATATATATATATATATAAAATTTATTTATTTATTTGCAGTTGGTTTACCAGGATAGTCCATTGGGCCAAGATGAACCCATTTTCAATGGAGTCCTGGGGAGAAAAGCTCCAGACAAATGAGGTTACAGAAGGTTATTAGACATGATTAAACACTGTAAATAATTCAAGTAGACAGATACAATTAATAAACAAACAATTACAATTAATTCAACAAGAGTTAAAACTTATATCAGATACAGATTAAAAGGATTTTACAAAATTAAAAATAAGAGGTCATTACTTATTGAGAGTCCTGCAATTAAGAGGTAGAGTGTAGAGTATTCTTGCAGATACCATAATAATAATAAGAATTAAGAGAAATGATAGAGTGAAATGAAATCAAGGGTGTAAGCAGGAGAAGGAGAGGAAATGGAAATATGCAGTGTTAGTTATGTGGGGTGGGAGCAAGAGCATTCCCACTGGGATAGTAGATGTGAATGAAGAGATTTTTTGAAAATAAAATAGTTAGAGGTGGTACGGGTAGATGGAGGTAGGCAGTTCCAGAGGCGTGCTAGGCAATACGATAGAAGAGTTTTGCCTGGAGGATGGGCTGGTTTATACACTTCTAATAGATTTTGGTTGTTAGACCTTAATATTCTAATAACCAAAATCTATATATATATAATCACATTGATACATAGACTCTCCCCATATATCTACATAACACATATACATATCACACACACACACACACACACACACACACACACACACACACACACACACACACACACACACACACACACACACACAGCTACATTTATATATACATCCCTGTTAATAACATAAATATGTGTGTGGATGTCTGTATTGTCCTATATACCCTAATAATGGTGAGTAAATCTGCACTATCACACATCCATATTGTTGCTCAAAGGATCCAAACTAAGGGTGCAACAGTACATAATCCAATTACCTACAGAGTCCTGTGCTTCTTGGATGTTACCATGTAGAGAGACACAGGTGAGCATGTGGTGTAATGTATAATGTTGTCTATGCATGTATGGACAGGGCACATTTTTTCTGCCCACAGGCTTTGCCTATCTAACTGCAAGCAGCCACGTATAGCCATACTGGTAAATGTACACACATAACTAGGATAATAACAGTTACCCCACTGCTAGGATACTAGATGTAGATAACAGTATAAATCAATATCACTCTGCAGGCTACACATGCTGCTCAATACAAGCCTAGTTTGTGTAGTGTACAAGTACTGTACCTGCAATCACATGTATAGCAGACTCAACCTGTGACATGTACAATAAGTACTGTGCTCTATAATGAATAAGACTAGATAGGTAGGGTTTCTAATCTCACTTCAGGCTACTTGGTGTGTGTTTGTGTGTTTGTGTGCATGTGCGTGTGAGTATGTGTGTGTGTGTGTGTGTGTGTGTGTGTGTGTGTGTGTGTGTGTGTGTGTGTATGTGTGTGTGTATGTGTGCATACCCCTTCAGAATAACTACCATGCCCTCATCGGCTATCCATCTTCAATGGTTATGCACTATTCAGCCCTGTAATTGCTGCTGGTTCCACACTGCCCTCTTCTACAAAGCCTGATAATGTCATCCACCGTACGACTACCAGCTAACAATGCAGTATCAAGACTTAAGCTGTGGCATGTGCAATAAATACTGTGATCTATAGTGTGTAAGACTAGATTAGGGGTTCTAATCTCACTCCAGGCTACTTGATGTGTGTGTGCGTGTGTGTGTGTGTGTGGGTGCGTGTGGGTGTGTGTGTGTGTGTGTGTGTGTGTGTGTGTGTGTGTGTGTGTGTGTGTGTGTGTGTGTGTGTGTGTGTGTGTGTGTGTGTGTGTGTGTGTGTGTGTGTGTGTGTGTGTGTGTGTGTGTGTCTACCCCTGCAAAAAACTGCCATGCCCTCATGGGCTATCCATTTACAATGGTAATGCACTTATTGGCCCTGTAACTTACTGCTGGCTTCTACACTGCCCTCTTCTACAAGGCCTGATGATGTCATCCACCTTAAGACTACCAGCTGACAGTGTAGCATTAAGACTTAAACCGTGGCACATAGGATAAGTACTGTGATCTATAGTGTGTAAGACTAGATAGGTAGGAGTTTTAATCTCACTCCAGGCCTTTTGGAGCATGTGTGTGTGTCTCAATGGCATAAATATGACCATCTTGGTAACGCAGAAAGAAGTAAGGTTTTGCAGTATTTTATTTGTAGCGTGTGATGTGGCCCCTCAAAGAACTGATCACAACAAGGCCTGCTGGTGTCATCAAGCATAATATATCCTGAGCTAATAGTGCTAGCAAACATAAGGTGTGTTGTGTGCATCATGTACTGTGTTCTGTAGTGTGTACCATTACATAGGTAAGTGTTTTCATCTACATACAGCCAACTTACACTATGTGTGTGCCTTGGCATGTCCTGTACACAGTGATTGGAAGTGCTGCTAGCCTCAATGTAGCCATGCTTGTGTGTGAGCCTATTAGAGCATTTTACATCATGTTATGGAACCATAGGACGTTTGAACCTCAATGACATAATGGCCATACAGCCCTCACAATCATAGACATCTTTATACCCAATGTTACGGGATCAGCACATATTGCCCTAGTCCAAGAGGGACACAGGTAGACATCCTCTGATGAGATAATGGACACCCAGCCAATCTGGCATGTGGTGACATGCACTGAGGTGCTCTGTGTGCCATTAGGTAGGGTTCTGTTTCAAAGGTGTGTTAAAGTCTGCCAGTCAAATCTCTCCCACAAGCATGTAGTACCAACATCACATACAAGGTTAATGTCCTTACAGTGGGTTATTCATCTACTATGCCTCCTACAAATAGGCAGCATATGCAATCAAGCAGGGTCACAAATTGCCCCATATGCAAGGCACAGATCACCTCTGAGTAGTATATATGCCACAGGTGATAATGACACTCATTGCAGACTATCCCCATTGAACACATACTGAAGATGTGAAGTGACGTTGTGAGGGACCATACTGTTGTGTGCAATTGCCAGTACTGCTTGGAAAGGTACATTACCAAATGACCATTGCACTCAGATATTGGCACACTGAGGGAAGAGTATTTGGGAGTTATGAGCATGTCACTTACAGGTGACTGTGTTCTCAACTATGCCATATGATTCCTGCCATACTACTGTAGAGACAGGGTGATCTGAGGCACATTAGGTGTAAACCTGTGTGGCCAGGTCTGTGTTCTCAGTTCATTCACCCCTAAGTATGTGCATCACATGTTGCGACTGATGTGTTACTTATCAAGTACATAGGTCTAACTGATGGAATTGATACTACATATATATTTGCATGGAGTTTATGGCCATTACTATGTCAACAGGCATGTGTTTGCAATATCTTCTTGCAGGATAGTGACATACCACAGAGACTCTGAGTGCTCACAATCTGCAGGCATCAGCCAACATTGTTAGCCACAGTCAGGTAGTCACATGTATTATGGTTGAATGGATTCTAAGCAGTAAAGGACCCAGGACTGCACCCTGTTGAGCACTGCAGCTGACAGATCAGCTATTGGAGGTGGACGTCCCTATGCTTTGTATGTGTACTAGCAATGTGCCACTTAGTGATCCCTACAATTACAGTATTTTGGATGCCTAAGTGGGTGCTTTGTAAATGTTGCCTGAGCAGGGGATATAATCAGATGGCTTGGCTCAGTCTAGGGGGTTGTATGCCCTGATGTACCCTCACCCCAGTCCATGGTGACTGCCTTGGAAATGTCCAACACATGTAACAGTCATGCTCCCCCTGCCACACATCCAAAATATGTAAAGTCAACTGTGTGTGTGTAGAACACATATATTATGTGTGCTAATCAGCTCTGTGGTGATCACCCCTATGGTCATTTAGATATAGATACTCACACAAAGAGGTGTATAGTTATATCGGTCAGTGGATGCACAACCTCTGTGCAAGGGTATAACAGCTGCCATTGTCCACTCAGCTGGTGTGCAGCCAGTAGTGTTGATATGATTGCAAGGGTGGCCCAGTGGTATTAGTAATATTTGTCAGTTCGTGTGTGGGATGCAGTATGTGCAATAGATGCTGTGTATCTTCCAGTGAGAAGTCGGTTACAAAATACTCTGTAGATATGGAAGTTATGTGACAGGTTGTAAGAATGTCATGTGCCACATGTGGTGAGGACAAGAGAGTGTAGTTGATGCAGACAGTGTGGGTGTACAGGTTAGGTATGAGTCCAGACCCATCATATGTGGCATCATGATGTATGGGGTCACAGATGATCTGGGCCTGTACTTTGAGGTCACGCGTGTAACTACACTGTGCATTGTGGCTCTGATTTGCATGTTTGACTACTTTTGTTGCTTACCATGTCTACTCAACTTCACAACAATGTGCTTCTTTTAGCTGAGGAGGTAGTGCCTCCATGTTAGTGGGGGCACCCTCATCCTGTCACACAACACTATCCACCTGTTATTCCACAGCCTGCTAATGGCAGTTGTCCACCAGTCAGGTGTGCTGTGCCATGTAATGAGCCTGTATCCCTCCTGTCACGTACAGCTGAGTTCATGCTGTTGTAATGCTGTTGATGTAATACATGGGTGTAGAGCTCTGCATACTTGTCTATCCCATCTGAAGGTGGAGGGGCAGTCATGCTATGTTAACCATCTCACAAAAGGTAATAAATGTCTGTCTTGGCATACATGTCTGTATTGTCTGCAAGGGGGGTACGTGCTGGTAGTTCTAAGGAGACATGCTGCTGATGTAATGCATGGGTGCAGAGCTCTGCATACTTGTCTGTCCCATCTGAAGGGGGAGGGCCAGTCATGCTATGTTAACCATCTCACAGGAGGTAAATGGCTGTCTTGGCATATATGTCTGTATTGTATGCAAGGGGGGTGGGTATGTGCTGGTAGTTCTAAGGAGACTGATCTGTGGTAGATCCCACCAGAGAGGACCTCACATGGGGGAGCTGTACTGGTCACCTATATTGGCAGACACATGATGCACCATGCTGATTCCCTGTATGGGGATGTCACACACACTGCTGTAGGACATTTTAGGTAAGGACATGGACCATCCTCTGGACAAGTGAACCGCAGCATGACTAAGCAACACAGTGTGCACATATTACACTTTAATAACATGTTTGTCTGTGCTCTGTACAGACACCTTACATGACTCTCTTCCTGCAACATGCTGGAAGTAACTGCAACACTTACATGCACAGAGGACAACTAACATGTAGTGCCAAGTGGTGTCCCTAGATCTATGAGTCATGTCTTCTGAAATGCCATGATAGGCGTTAGCATGGATATGAGCACTGACACTGTTGTACACCTAGTGATACTGGACCAAACACTGTTACTTTTGCTGAAGGTCAGATCATGCCTACCAATTGTAACTGGCAGAGCCCATTGACTGTTACGCTATGCAATGGATGTTGGACATATGTCTCACTCACCAACCATGGCCTGACAAGGTGTATGACAATATTAGGCCAGCAGGCCTTGTTGGAAACTGTGTACATCATGTACAGAGTTTTATATCAGCTGGTGAATAGGCAAACATCTGACAGTCATACTCTGGGAAGATAGCATTGGGAGACTGTGACACCCATGCCCTGGCCCAGCAATCAAGGAGCCTCAATCCTCACCACTAACACCAGTGAGGGGCATCTCATATAGGAGGAAAGAATAACAAATACACACAGTAAAGTGCAATTTCCCTTAAGAGCACACAGAGATCACAGTCAGTCTGGGGCTGGTTGCTCCCTTGATCTCTAGGTCACCAATAAGACTCCCCACTGCCACAGCTATGGGTCCAGATCTCAGCCTAGTGAGCAACTTAAAACCTCCAGCACCCTCTCTGTCCAACCAGTGCTTCATGTCCCTGTCCAAGTAGCTGACACACACACACACACACACACACACACACACACACACACACACACACACACACACACACACACACACACTTTGAGAAGAGTTTATACAACCACACAGACAACACTCTACTCCTGGGGAAGGCTGGCACAGGTTCTCCAGCTGTGCCCCCTTTTTTCCCAGACTATACAGTAGTACCAGCTGCCACCACCCACTAATATTTATCAGCTACTCAAAGGCCCTTAAAAGGGTGTCCAATTATTACTGTGCAATATTATTATCCAATTGGTAGCATAGCCCATGGCTAAAGCTATTGGGGTGGCTTTGTATAATTTTACCAAAGGCATACAAGTACATTAAAGAGCTTAAATTATCTCTACAAAAACAGCCACAGTTGAAAGGGTTTAAAAATATTTAATAACAAATAGTCAAAACACAAGACAATACTTTTTACTACACAGTGCTAGTCAAGAGTTCAGAGATCACAGAGAAATAATTAAAATAATTTAGTAGCACAGTTCTGACATCACATAAAAACACTTAGTCTACTCTTTCTAGTTTCTAGCTATTTCTAAGAGAAAACACAAGTCTAAGATAAACTTACATACAGAGCAAGACAGTGCTGGTGAGTTGGATGGTCAAGACAAAAATGCTTAATGCTCTCTGATTCTCTCTGTTTAAATTGATATTACAGTCCTGATTCACATTACTTGTGAAATTCCTGCAACACTGCTCGGATTTCTCGAACCTGGGTAGGCAAAAGCTGCTGGGACATTGCTACCTCTTCCACTGAGGTATCAGCCCGAGCCTCACTGAGGAGATCAGTCCCCAGATCTCCCTCAGACTCCTCCTGCAATCCACTACAAATGCTCAGCACAAGGGCCTCCATATCATGGTAAGGTTTCATCATGTTAACATGGTACAATTTGTGCCCCTGCCTTCTGCCTAGCAGTTCAACCATGCAGTTAATATCACTTACCTTTCTTACCACCTTGTAGGGTCCCTTCCCAAACTGCTTGCTGCTTGTTGTGTCTGACAGGAATGAGAACCATCACCTGCTGCCCCACAGCATACTCTCTAGCTCGAGCAGTCTGGTCATGCCACACCTTTTTCTGTTGTTGTGCTTCTGCCAGGTTCTCCTGGGCCTAGCCCATGAGTTCATTGAGCCTTGTCCTGAGGTTCAGGACGTATGCCACAACAGACTCCTTGTGACACTTGCACACACTTTCCTACTCATCTCAAATTAGATCTAGAGGTCCCTTCACCCTATGCCCATACAGCAAATCAAAGAGTGAAAAACCTATGGATTCCTGGGGAACCTCTCTGTAAGCAAACAACAGATAGGGCAAATATTTGTCCCACTCCCTCTTAAACTGATCTGCAAATGCCCGTAGCATGGACCTGATTGTAGAGTTTAACCTCTCAACAAGAGCATTAGTCTGGGGATGGTAGGGGTGGTCTTCATGTGCTTCACCCCACAGGATGCCCACAGACAAGCCAGCAGGTCTGACATGAAATTGGCACCTCTGCCAGTCAGTATTTCTTTTGGGAAACCTACCCTGCTGAAAATGTCTAACAAAGCATTTGCCACCTTATCTGCCTCAATGGAGGACAAAGCCACTGCCTCAGGGTATTGTGTAGCATAATCCACTACCACTAGGATATACTTTTTCCATGTGGCACTTGGGGTACTCAGAGGACCCACAATATCCATAGCTACCCTCTGAAATGGCTTCTCAGTCACAGGCAAAGGCATCAAAAAAGCTCTCACCTTGTCTCCTGCCTTGTCTAGCTTTTGGCACTGCTCACAGGTCCTGCAGTACCCTGTTACATCTCTGGAAATTCCAGGCCAATAGAAGTTCTGCATAATACACCTCTTTGTATGTTTTATGCCCATATGACATGCAAAGGGAATATCATGGGCTAAGGCTTGAAGCACCAGATGGTAGGCTCTAGGCACTACCAACTGCTATACTCTCTCACCTTCTAGCCCTCACTCAGGGGTCCACTCTCTGTACAGTAACCCTTTGTTCCAGTATATAGATTCCCCCTTTCCCTGAGAATCAGGTGCCTACCTAGCTACCTGCCTCAGGCCTTGCAATGTAGGGTCTAAGAGCTGAGCCTGTCTCAACTCTCTCTTTGTAACCCTTCCCAGTTCCCCTTCCACAGGAAGTCTGGCATCCTCTGACAGTGGTGCCTCACTGTCAGCCTTGGATACTACTACTCACCTCTACCTTTGCAGTCACTCTGTCCAAGGGACCATCAGTACCCCCAAGCAGCTGTGGCTCACCTTCAGTCTCACTGCTACAGGGTAGCTCCCTCCCTGAAGTAACCACCTCACCAGTCCTGGCTGCAAGTATGCAGTCTGTCTGGGTCTCTCCCAGGCTACCAGACCCACATGCTTGTCTCCTAGCCTGACTGCATGTAACTGCACAAACACATACTGCCTCATCCAAATCCTTCCCTATCAGGGCATCTGCAGGATGGTAGTTTGGTATCCTTGTTGTCTCAAGACAACCTACTATTGGCATTTTGTCTTTCCCACTTACTGGCTCCCTCACCTTTTGTTCCCCACATTGCCTCTGTGGACACCTGTATGCCACATGGCCCCACTGGTTGCATTGAAAACATTTAACCCTAGCTCCTGGACATGTACCTGGACTAGTGGCTTCCCGTGCTACTGGCAGATTCTGTTGGGGCAGTCTGTGCTGCCCACCATGGGTTTGTTTAGACCCATGAGCAGTACTGGGGGTCCCTTCACTGTGCATGGCTGCCCTGCTTGCCAGGTATAGGTCTCCCTTCTTCCCCAACTTATCTGAAGTGGCACATTGCCTATCAGCTAACCAGATTCTCATGTCCTCAGGCAAAGTGCTAAGGGCTTGTTCCCTCACCAAAAGGTCTGCCAGCCCTTCAAAAGGGGTGACCTGACATCCATTCACCCACCTATGAAAATAAGTGCTCAGTTCAGCAACATATTCACACACACTTTCATCTGCCTTGCGTCTATGCTCACAAAATGTTTCCCTATATGTTTCAGGTGTTAGCTTAAGCAATTCTAACAAGTGATTTTTAACAGCAGTATAATCAAAACATGCAATGTCAGACATTTTTGAAAAAACAGTTACAGCTTTACCATGGAGTAAGGGGGGTCAGGAACCGTACCCAGAGCCTTTGGTCAACACCATACTGTTTGCATACCCTCTCAAATATATGAATGAAACTATCAAAACTATCCCCTTCTTTAAACTGCGGAAGAAATTTACTGACCTTTTGTGCTTCTGGGGTCCAGTTACTCCCTTCCCCATTACCTCCATGACTCTAGCGAAGAGTCAGCATTTCTGTCTCACGCTTTCTCTGCCGTTCCTTTTCCTTGGCTTACAGGCATAGCAGTTTTCATTCTCCTCAGCCTGTAGACTACTCAATCTCTCAGCTGCTTCTGTCTCCAAACGCCTGGCCTCCAACTCAGGTCTTTTTAGCTCCAGATGGATTTTTAAGTCCTCTGCAGAAATGTTGAGCTGTCCATTCTCCAAGGGTATTATATCTCCACTGCTAGTCTGATTGCCTTTCTGGTTGATGTTTTCTGATGTGGCTGTAACCAAGGCTGCAATCAGGTCTGCCTTAGTCAGGTTTCCATGTATCAGTCCCCTACCCTGGCACATCTCCGCCAGCTGGCTCCTTGTCGGCTTTCCATACCCGCTGCTGACATGCTGCCTGCTCATCCTGACTAAGCTAATAAAAGAAATAAAACAATTGTGATCTGAACTTTGAGTATTCACTGCGTGGCTGATTTAGAGTACAAAACACCTTCAGAGCTTACTGTACACAAGCTACAGGAATTCATTCTACCCACACCACTACAAGCCAATTAGCATTTGCCAACCAATTAATATGTGGTGTGGCTATCCCACAACTGCCAAACAATTAATATGTGATGTCCGTGCCCTGGCCCAGCAATCATGGAGCCTCAATCCTCACCACTAACACCAGTGAGGGGTGTCTCATATAGGGGGAAAGGATAACAAATACACAATTTCCCTTAAGAGCACACAGAGATCACAGAGATCACAATCAGTTGCTCCCTTGCTCTCCAGGTCCCCAATAAGACTCCCCACTGGCATAGCTATAGGGTCTCGATCTCAGTCTAGTGGGCAAGCTAAAACCTCCAGCACCCTCTCTGTCCAACCAATGCTTCATGTCCCTACCCAAGTAGCTGACACACACACACACACACACACACACACACACACACACACACACACACACACACACACACACTTTGAGAAGAGTTTATACAACCACACAGACACTCCTGGGGAAGGCTGGCACAGGTTCTCCAGCTGTGCCCCCTTTTTTCCCAGACTGTACGGCAGTACCAGCTGCCACCACCCACTAATATTTATCAGCTATTCAAAGGCCCTTAAGAGGGTGTCCAATTATTACTGTGCAATATTATTATCCAATTGGTAGTATAGCCCACGGCTAAAGCTATTGGAGTGGCTTTGTACAATTTTACCAAAGGCATGCAAGTACTCTAAAGAGCTTAAAGTATCTTTACAAAAACAGCCATAGTTGAAAGTGGTTTACAAATATTTAATAACAAATAGTCAAAACACAAATGCTTTTTACTACACAGTGCTAGTCAAGAGTTCAGAAATCACAGAGAAATACTTAAAATAATTTAGTAGTACAGTTCTGACATCACAGAAAAACACAGTCTAATCTTTCTAGTTTCTAGCTATTTCTAAGAGAAAGCGCAAGTCTAAGATAAACTTACATATAGTGCAAGATAGTGTTGGCAAGTTGGATGGTCAAGACAAAAATGCTTAATGCTCTCTGATTCTCTCTGTTTAAATTGATATTACAGTCCTGATTCACATTACATCATTCTTCATACTTTCCTGGGGATCCCAGGCTAACAGGCTACATTCTTTAGTAAGCTCACACCAGGTCAGGAAGCAAAGTCATTAAGGACATTTGTGCATGCAAATTCTGACCATTAACTCTGGCCTTAAAACAATATCAAGAATTCCTTCATCTAGACCTGCCAGAGCCGTGTTTACATCAAAGTGTCACAACATGCTTTACTTGGTCAGTGGAGTGCACTGTTACATTTTTTTCAGTTCCACATGTAACACTATTTTTACCATTTAAGACAACAAGCCTGTGGTTTACATTAATATTTACAGATGACAGAATTATCTCCAAAATTCTATCTGGCTAGGCTGGCAGCCTTCATCTATCTTCACCCAACAATCTTCACAGAGACCTGCACTGCTATGATGCCAGTCAACAGTGGAGTTCACCATCCTCCATTATTGGCATACTCTGTCTACATATTCCATCTCTGCAGTCACAGCCACTGTCAGTGGTCTCTGACTGAGTATATTAGCAGTTAATTGCAAATTGGGAGACCCCACACAGAACCAACAGTTATCCAGGATGGCCTAAGACACAGTCAGTTGTACTTTGAGCCAGTGACAAAAACTAATTACCAATGACTGCACAGTAATATCCTGTGTGAAATCATCCACTCCTGCAAAACATTGTAGTGTCTGCACATGACACAGAGAGTAATTGGTTGGTAACATGTAGAGGTGCATTCACTGTTGTACAACCTACTCCGACAGGTTTAGTATGTAAATCCCAGACAGTCATTGCTATACTGAGTGTGGCAGTCGTCACAGCTATCATTGTGTGCAGTGGAACCCTTGATATGTCACTGCACAAGCATATTGTACAACTGTAGCAGCCACACAGGTTCTATGGTACAGTAATACACAGTGTAGATAACTTGTCCTATGGAGTCCATGTCAAGATCATATATGTGTAGTCTGTCTCCTAAATGCTTTGGAAGGGATGTGTATGGCTCCATACAGAGAGGTGTCAGATCCTACTATGTACCTCCCATGTATCCATGACAGGACCAACATATGTCTTACCTGTTCTACTTGCCTATAACATCACTGTGGTATACATAGTACATACTGGAGAGACAGGTATGTAACACAGACAGTACACCATATATGAAATAGGCCCCCCATGCATGTGAAGCACACATCTGATGTGACACAGCATGTGCAGGTTACAAAATGGGATGCAGAACACAACAATCATAATGGACCCCAGGAACTGTCTCTACTGCACACATGATATTTGGAGATGGGTCATCTCTGTCACCACAGCTTGTAGATGTGTGAGTTCCCAAAACCCTGGTGACACTTACCAGGGGTAGCAGACCTGTTCACAGATTAGGGATGCATGAGTACACTGAATGCTGCCATTGTCCTTGTTAGTCTGTTATACACATATGAACCTATGGAGCCATGGACTTATAGTGTTGTACCTTGCTGAAGACATCTTTCTGCTGTGCTGACATGCCATTCTGTGCTGCTTTATTGCTGCTATGTATCCATAGGTTACCCCAACAGACTCCTGAAACAGAAAATTAAACAGGTCCATGACACACCTGTCATCATATAACTATACAGCCATTACAACATCATACAACATAAGGTACACATAAGTATGTGGCGTACTTGAGACAAATGCCACCATACAGTATCTGTCATTAACCACTACAAGTGGCATGGCAAAACAACACTGCATTACACAAGTGCATGCAAACTAATATAGTCATTCTGTGCATCAGACAAATGGCTTAATTTCCCCTGCATTGATGGCAAGGATGACAAGAATGTGGCATAGGTATCATCATTTGAACAGGTTGTTGTGTGGGGGGGGCAGGAGGCCCAGACTGACCCAAATGGTTGACAGCATGTGTGTGAGTCAGGAAGGGAAGAAGATAAGATGGACCATGGAAAGGTGCTGTGTGTGTCTGTAGGTGACCTGCATTTGACAGTGGTGTGTGAATGTGTGGGTGTACACAGTCAAGCTCATTACTAACCCTGCAAGTGTACATGTTGGGCAGCTTTGGATCATACATGGTAGAGTCATCAGTTTACCATCTCCAGCCCTGAACATGGGAACTGGCTCTGCCAGGAGATGCACTGGCACCTCCATGCCAAAAGTCAGAAGCAGTGCTAGTACTTGATGGTGACAACTGTCTGCTGAGACTGTGTCTCCCATGGGAACACCCAGGACCATGAGCCCATGGCCTGTCACATCATGGTGTGGACAGCATACTCCCCTCTGTAGCACTGAATGTACTGCCACTATGACAGCATGATTGTGCGTGGCTTTGTGGAATCCCAGCAGATGGGGTTGCTGACCTACGTCCATGAGTCCGATGCTCAACTCCAACCATATGTTCCAGCACAATGTGCAGTCCAAGACAGACATTGTCTCAGTCCATCTTCTGTCCACTGCTTTAGTCAACTGATCCAGGGTGTCCCCAATGTGGTGGAGACAGTCACGGATGTCAGACTGCGCTTCATCCATAACCCTAAGCATACAGCTGATGTTCCATTCAGAATGTGCCCGTGCATCCATGACTGCCCAAAACATGTGCCAAGTGATCTGTGATGTGACACTTGCAACAGATGGTGGACAGACAGCAGGTCTCCTACAAGCACCCCTGTCAATCTGCCTGTGTGGGACCTCACCAGCTCTCTGTCTATGGCCAGTGTCTACACTCCCTGGAGTCATAGTTGCCACACTTTTTTGTTCAATGTCCCCACCCTCTGACTGTCCAATATGTGTCGCCACCGGGGACTGGGTATGTGTGGACATACTGACTGTGTGTGGTGAGAGAAGCAGAAGAAGGATGCCTACCCCTGGGAAAGATTCAGCTCCCAATACCCCCACCTGTGCATCACTGTGGCCACCATCATCAAAGTCTGAAGAGACACTGACTTCAGATTGTGTAGGGAAGAGAGACCAACCCCCCCAGTCACCTGTGATAAGAAAGAAAAAAGCAGTACATGAATACCTGCACTATTTTGTACAAATAATCCACCAATACTCATAATAACAAAGACCCACAACTGGATTAGCAGTCAAACTTTTTTTTTCTTCTCCACTTTTGTCCAAAATAGACTTCCTCAGAACAAAATACACATTCATAGGTTCATAGGTTCATGGGTTGGTACTAGGCTATTGGCCCTAGGGCCTATGCAAGCTTAGCCATAACAATCCCCTGGATATTTGTTCTCACAATATTTACTTTTCTGGACCCCTGTCTAGCAGGGCGACTGACATGATCCCCAGGGTGAATTTCCTATCTCCCATCCAATCATCAAGGTTCCTTTTGAAGAGGGCCAATGAGGTGCTCTGCCTGACATGAATGAGCAGTCTATTCCAGAGTATGGGGAGTCTCTGGGTCAGGAACCTATCCCTCCAGCATGTTTTGTTCATTGTGATGACAAGGTTTAGATCCCTGGAGCTTGTGGCTCTGAGGGATTGGGATTTCTTTAAGTGGAGCATGTCCAACAGCTCAGGGTTTGACATGGCCTTGTATGTTAAGCAGAGATCACCTCTGAGTAGACGATATGCCACAGAGTATAGCTGGAGTTTTTTAGACGGTCAGTATATGGCATCTGCTTTAGGCCTGTGATTCTATTAGTGAGGTAATTCTATGGCCTTTCCAGCTGTTGCAGATGTCTTGTGAGGTACATACCAAATGGGGCATTATACTCTATAATGGGTCTAATGAGGGATGAATACAGTGGGACAATGACCTCCTTTTTCTGGATGAAAAGCCCTTAGTGATGAGGTGTGCCACATAGAAAGATTTCCTGACTGTTGTGGTGATGTGGTTATCAAAAGTGAGACCACTGTCCACCTGTGTCCCTAAGTCTCTCATCACACTTTTGATGTTTAGTGTCCTGCCACATATGTGGTAATTCATGGGTACATGTTTTTTTCCAAAGGGGATAACTATACATTTCTTGGCATTAAGCTTGAGCCCATGGCTCTGGCACCAGGCATCTGTTTCTGTAAGGCCCTTTTGTAGAATATCCACATCATTTAGGGATACAATAATGGCTCCCAGCCAGAGTCCCTTAGTATTGGCCTGTACTTCAGAGAAATAGATGCCAAACAGGAGTGGTCCCAGGACTGAACCCTGCTGTACTCCACTTGTCACTTGTCTGGAGCTGGATTTGGAGCTGGCTACATTTACAGTCTGGGTTCTGTCAATAAGTCAGTTGGCAACCCATCAAATGATGTAGGGATTTATGCCCAGCTTAGTAAGTTTATATATGATTCCAGAGTGGGGGATTGTGTTGAAGGCCTTGGCAAGGTCCAGATAGGCTGTGTGGGAACACCTTACCCTCTTCTACAGCTCTGGAGACTGATTTGAAGAAGTCAATTAGATTCAGGAGACAAGATCGGCCCTTCACAAACCCAAACTTCAAGACCTTTATAACAATCACTTCAAGTAAATCAAGTAAAACATAAACAGTAAACATTACCTTTTAATTAAGCAATATGACACTATACTTGATAAAACAACACTTAAAAACCCAGTATATCTATCTTAACAAATATATTGAAATACATGTTTCACTGCCTAATTTAAGGTCCTTTCAACCTTTTGTTTTTAAAAAGTTATTTTATAGTAAATGCCTCATTTAAACCAGGAGGCTTATCTTTTCTTAACTGTCACTGCCAAAGTGTTTCTATTTGTTCAGCTACACTTCTGTGATTACCCCCCTCTAACATCCTTATGTACCTGTTCCAGAATGGAAAATAAAAACATCCTACCCTTTTTACACACAAATCTATGTTTAAATAGGGCATTATTCTGGCCCTTAACTTTAATAGAATATAAATGTTCCTTAGCAAAACAGTGTCATGCTTACCAGGAGCAGGACCATGGCTTTGGCCAATACCTGACAAACCTGTGAAAAGTTGAGGATGAGGTAATGTCAGTACCACTGCATGTTGCAGCACAACAAGGTAATACATCCATATATCTCAAATTTGCAGTACCTACTGCATTTCTGGTTGTATTGCTCACATACTGAGTATGAGGGTACAACTGAGGTAAAATCCTCCCAAAGAACAAAGACCTGACACCCACATAAAAGTATGTACAGCCTGACACACTGACTGCTACAGTATTACATTGCTGATCACAGTAAGCCTACCTGCATGCTGTTCTACTGTGGAAACTGGGGCACTCACCTCCATGATGTAGGGTATAATGGATGCTTGGGAGCTGTGGTGTGTGCCTAGGTTCACCAGGAATTCCTCAGTGGCTGAGAGTGGTTGTTCTTCATCATGCAGCATTGATCATGTTCATTGCATGGTGTCAAACCTGCTCATATGTTCTGACCTGATCACCCATGCCATTCATATCACGGACAAGGTCTGCCCACAAAGCAGCCCACTGTTCCCTGTTTTGCCTCCCCCTGGGCAGTAGGATGTGATGATGTTGCCTTAGTCCTTCTAGTATAATTTCATTTTCTGCATCAGAGAAGGGTGCATGGCATCTAGGACACATGATTACTGAAAGACAACAAAAGAGGAACACATTACAGGATCACATATATGGAAGTACACTATGTAGAGATATAGCAAGAACAAAATGGCTGACACTATCCACTGCTTGCTCACATATGTCATACTCAACAGTGTTCAAACATACTAAGTGTGTGGATACAACTGAGATAGTAGCAATAGTCAGATATTCCCATGTATGCCATGAAAGATACTGCTGTATGATCATACACTCAACACTCAGGTCTACTGTGGTGTGTCCCCTATGGGCAACCACCCAATAATATGTCATAGGAATGGTGCCACATATTTAGCAGTGTGCTATTACAACCACTATAAAGGGACAGTCCAACAAGACCAGTGTACTACAATGATAACAGACAATGCACCCTTGATGTATTGTACATCCTGTGTAGGTGCAAGACAGCAGGAGATCAATGACATGTCATTATTACAGGTCTACGACAGGCTTAATGTTATATTCCCTATTCCCAGTGCATCTGTTCACTCATCTGCATCCTGTTATACACAAAATCAGTTACATACCTGATGGGGTGCAGTACTCCTCGCTTGATATGTGGTAATAGTAAAGTTTTCACAAAGGTGTGCTCTGTGTGAGGAAAGTCTGATATGGACTGGTTCCCCATAGCCAGCTGCTTGCCTTTTAAACATGCATCTCATCAGCAGATGATTGTCTCTAAACTAGTCTGTGGGTCTAAAATGCTAACTGCAGCTGACACAGCTGATTTGCACTATTATCAGCCAATGACATGCAACCACTCTACATTATATATAACATCTTCATGTAGATTAGGGCCCCTTTCTGATATGTTGTGCTGGACATTACTGGGGTGAGGACACTACATCGTCACATAGGATAGGTCTGTAGAACAGTGGCACAGCTAGAGATTGTGCTGCCCAGGGCTGTCTTTGCGTTTGCTGCCCCTCCCCCTCACAAAATCATGGTGAAATGGGACCCCCCCAAGACACAGCCCCTCCCCCCACAGCCATTCCAGTGTCCCATTACTTGGCTATTTCTCCTCATTTACCATAAACACTGTAAGGTGCATACTGCTTTATGCTTTACTTCCACAATGATTATTTGGATTTCATTTAAAACTTTTATTTTAAATTTTATAGTACAAACACTGATAGACATCTGCTAAACAAAAAATACAAAATATTTAGCATTAAAGTTTCTTTGCCCGTCAAACTCAAATTCATTGAAACAGCATTGAAACCCTCATTCAAAGAAAATGCATCTGGCCAGAAGCAGATGAAGTTTACCTTTGGGCTGTTTTCAAATCATAGGCCCTTTGCACACATTTAGGACCATGCAGACATACATGTGTTCTTTGATTCATCTTCCGGATTGTGTTAAATTATATTCCTTGTATAATACAACACACTTGTTGGAGCATGTTTTAACTTTATTGTTTGGAACATTTTTCCAGTAAGCAGTGAAACAAAATGTATGAACCAATAATGACAAAACTGCCCAATTCAGAACATTTCCATCATAAAAGTCTACTCAAACTTCTGTCATTACAATCCACCAATATCAGTAAATATGCACAATCTCTGCAGAAGTAAAAGTCATCTAAATAATTACACATTAGAGAAATTTGTAACCAATGAAGAGGTTGCTGCTAGCAAACAACTTTATATTTCATTGTTTCATCTACAAATAAAGTACCTGTTGCCCTTGAAGAATAAATTGCCTATGTTACATTAAAAAAAAGGATCAGCTAGTAATATTGCAATAGGGAATGGATGGCAAACTGATAACAGGTTCATAGTTACTAGGTATCTCCTCCAAAGGAGAATATTCACAGTTCTGGACCATCCACTCATTTTAAAGTAGAACACAGTACAGTATCAGCAATCAATCTATATACTGTGGGAATAGAACTCACAGCCATCTACATCAAACGCAAGTAGACTACCTGTTGTTCTACTAACAGTGCAAGCAGACTTGGCATAAGCAGCACTAAACTTCTCTTCTTATTAAGCTCTCAGCTCCTTGTAAAATCCATGTGACACTCAACTAAATCTATTAACTTTGCAGCACAAGAAATTTGGAAAAAGATGAAATTTATTGGGAGGACAAAGGCCTGAAACCAGGGACACATTTTAAACATTGCTTGTATAATTTTAGAAAGTTGCTAGAATAAAGTGTTTTGTGTTACCATGTGTTTCCTGAAAGATAGGAAGACTGAAACTTAAATGGCTATCATTATTTAGTGAATTCAGTTCTCACTGATTTGCCAGAAAAACATAACATTTAAGAGGAACAGACCAAAAGTATGAGACAAACATTCCAGACATTCTGTGAAAATGTGGATAGTTGATAGTTTCAGTCACAAGTGTTGGTATGGATAGACAATTCAGGTTCTTGTTCCTTGTACCTAAGGTACAGAGTTTGAGCCTGAGTAACACTAACCACCGGGTATAACTACCTGGGGCATTTTACACACACACACACACACACACACACACACACACACACACACACACACACACACACACACACACACACACACACACACACCAGAATTAAATTGAGCAGCATTAAATACACAAGCAGAACAGAATTAAATCGGGCAGCATTCAACACACACACACACACACACACACACACACACATAGAACAGAATTAAATCGGGCAGCATTAAATACATAAACAACACTCAAGCAGCAATAAGAACCAGCAGACAACAAATTGAACACTAGCAGAAATAAGAAACTCTCTGAACCAGCAACGGCAATAAGAAATTATCCTTACTTGTAACTCTGGAACAGGACACACACACACACACACACACACACACACACACACACACACACACACACACACACACACACACACACACACACAGCAATAAGAACAGAATTAAATCGGGCCGCAGCAAATACATAATACATAAATAACACTTGGGCAGTAATAAGAACTAGCAACACATTAAACACTAGCAGCAATAAGAAGCTCTCCTTATCTGGTACTCTGGAACAGGCAACAAAATGATCAAACCAAAGCTGTAATTTAAAATTGCACGGGTAGACAGCAGGACATCTACAACGCATGCATAGATGTGATGCTGTGGGACCGTTCTTCTGACGTGATGCTATGGGACTGTTCTTAAAGCAGAGTGCCCTTAAAAAACTGTTTTTTGTTAATTTTATTTAAATAAACCATTAAAGTAGGCAGTCACAAAAGTGCCGCCCGGAGTGGACTGCCCCTCTCACCCTCCAGCTACTCCACTGCTGTAGCAGAAACATTACCACAGAGATGTGTATGCTACAGGCTGCAGCAGCTGCTGCAGATAATAGATATAGGCAGAGAGTGTGAACATTTTGGAGGACAACTACCTTTAGGAGTAACTGCAAGAGCTGTGTCAGACTTGTTGTAGAGGCAGAGCCAGAGAAAGGCTACCCTTTCCACTCCAAATAAGGCAAGTGTTTAAGGTAAGCATGTTAGGCAATGGTATCACTAATGACAGAGTACTAGGCAACATGTTTGGTGTGTCCTTGGGTAAGATGTAGTATAAATATAAGAATATGCCCACCATTTGGGCAGCTACCAGGCCATGTGTTACAGTCTGGTAGTAATTTTTGGCATTTATGAGGGCAGGCCTTGTTACAAGCAGGGACTTCCAATGTGTATGTTTGTTGTGCAGCTGTGATAATCTGCACAGTGACTTTGGAAAGATTATGTGGTGCATTCTGATATTAGTGGCCCTCATTTGCAGTACCTGCATTGACATTCTGTGTGAATGCATATTATTGCATGACGTGACACTTTATGCACATACTGCCATCAGTGAAAAGCAGACATCTCATTTGAAATCCATTGTGTGGATAAAGAGTGCATGACTCAGTCATTAATTGCTGCCTTCACAACACTGTAAATTCACTTTTACACACCACTGGATTTGAACCCAGGACTGTGTGTGGCAAAATGTACTGTTTATAAGGTGATTAACAGTCTGAGCTGCTGAGTCACTGATGCAGCAGCTGTATTTGAAAGATATATGTGCACACATACAGGCTGTGCCATATATTTTCTACATCCATCAGTATGTGCATGGCTTTATATGGATGTATGTGTGGACCAGGGTCCCATTTGAACATGCATTTGGCCATTAATGCCTTATCAGGTGTCTTTCTATATGTTGCTGCTGAAGGACACATTTACCTGCTATAACAGGCCTCATTTATATCCATATTACGTCTTTGACTTTCTAGTGGTGTACTATTGCAAGTCCAAGGTACACTCCCATTTTTAATCTTTTTAATTTAATTACTCTTTAATCAGATTTTGGTAGGTAACTCAACTGAAACATGCTTACTGCAGTGGTGGTGCTGCGGTAGTGTTGTTGCCTCACAGTTAGACGTTGCCCGTTTGATTCTCAGTTAGAGCGTCTTCTGTGTGGCGACATGCGTGAATGGGCGTTCCTTCGTTGAAGGTTGTGCATTAGGCCTGGCAAGCCAGCACGTAAAAAGATCTACTGCCAATCATTAGCGGACCGGAGTTCCGCTGTGGTGACCCCTAACCAGGAAAAGCCGAAAGACACAACAACAACAACTCAACTGAAACATGCTTAATGACTGTAACTGGCAATTACCATATTCTCTTTAAACCACCTGTTTTAAGCACGATTTGTGTGGCATGGCAGGGTAATGTAGTGGTCTGCAGGTGTGATGGTCTTGGGTTTGAAATATGGGACAAGTGTTTATTTTGTAAGTGTGAATTATAAGTTGAAAAACACATATAGTCAATATAGCTCTATTTAGCTGAGCTTAGCAAAGCTGCACACCATGGTGCGCCATGCAGCAACGTGCTAAAACAATATAAAGAAAAGAAATCTGGGGAGATAGGAAAGTGGTGAAATGGGATGCAAGCATGGGGAAAAATACAGTGAAAGGCAGGTAGGAATGTGCAGGAAGGGTATAGGAAAGAACCATAGTTATCCATTTCTTGTACAGCAACAACTGTGCACTTTGACAGAATTTGTACATGACTTTGAGCTCTCAACCCCAGAGAGAGGGGTAAGGATAACATAACTGCATTGTCAAGCCAATTGGACCAAATTATGGTGTCCAGTGGACACGTGTGCAAAATAGAGGGTTACGTATGGGACGATTTCTTTTGTTGGGACACGTGCCCATTTTTTTTTTTTTTTTTTTTTAAGGTGAGAGTGGAATGTTGGGGAAGGGACATATGTACATCTGGGGAGGTAAGTTGGGTAGGTGAGGATGCATTTGTAGACAGACAAGACAGATAAGATAGCAGGCAGGGGTGGTGTGTGGCAAATGAGGGGGTGAACACCTTGGATAGGCAGGGTGTTGTGGAATCTAAGTCCCATGTGCCTCAAGATGGCAGCAACGTGACTCACATCCCCACCCATGGGACTGTTGGCACTGCTCTTTCACTGCTCTGAGGGTGACAGTGCTGAAGACTGGGCACTGGGGTGAGGCTGCCCCACCAGGTTGGCCAGCATGCCCTCAATCCTGTGCAGGAGGTGGTCAAACCCACAGTAGACTATCATGCACACCAATGCTTCCAGAGGGGGGCCAGACCCCATCCCGTGGGGCAGTACCACCCGATGTTGCAGGTAGTGCAGGGGCAGCTGAGGGGGCACCACTAGTCTGGGTCCCAGACATGCTGGGACCTGGTGCCACAGCTCATTGAGGCAAGGTAGGCAGATCAGCTGGAACCAGCCTACCTTGATGTGCTGTGGTGAATAAGGTATAGGAATAAGTTAAGGTTAGTAATAACCAAACCATTGTTAGTATTAACATAATGGAGCATCATTTTAATTAATTAAAATACATCTTAATGTATAGTATGTGTAACACAACAGTAAATAACATAACAGTCAGTATGGTACCAGCATGCCAGTCAGAAGTAACCTATAAGAACAACAAAATAGTTAGCTTAGCAAAGTATGTTAATAGTAAATCATAACACATAACAATATTACATCACATTTTGCAAAAATATAGTTAAACAACATATGCTAATATTAAATCATAATAATAAATAACAATAATAAATAAATGAAGATAAGGGGTGAGGAGAGAGAAGGAGAAACAATCCATTACTGACAATGCAGACTACATCCCTGAAAACACTGACACTAAATACTCTACAGGTGTGTTGTGGCAGTTCTGAGTACAGTGAATACAATTCTCGTATAGCTGATGTAGCAATTGCATACCTCCCAGGCTCTTAGCATGGGCAGTATGGGCCAAGCAATAACAAATGCAGGTACATAACTACACAGAATACTTTCACATAACGTGGACATCTATAACTACCAAGGTGTTCTGTAAGCAGATTTCTTAATGCATTGCATTCCAGGTAATCATTTTCTGGTAATCCTGTGACAGATGGATAAAGTAGTTTTAATTACATTACGTGAAATCATGACACTTTAGAGGTATGTTTGTGCACAGTATATAAACTAGACATCCCTCATGCCTTAGTTGGCAGGCATGGGAATAGAACGTAATAGCTGTGAATGAAGGGGACAGCTGCAAAAAATGTAACTTTATTGGTTTTACTGATAACTGTCTGTGAAATGTTAGCACAATCATATCTGCTCATAACATGGGCTACTTCAACCATATTCCATATACCATTTGTTTCTGGAGTAGGAGAAAAAGAGAGCATTATGTGACTGAATTCATTTTTCATTCTAAAACTATTACAGTGTTAACACGAAAATGCAAACCACCAACTAGTAATAGCCAAAATGTTGATCCACAGATACCAATGCTCGTTCACGGGATGATAATAAAAATCTTTTATTCCACCAAGAATTAGATCATAAATTCCACAAGGAAGCTGGTTTAGCGCTTTCAACTGGAAAATCCAGTCTTCTTCAGAACACCATACAAAGCATTTTACAAGCATTTATAGTATCCAAAGCTGATACAATTTAAAAAAAACGCCAAAATCATTAAAGCTGTACTGTCCTTTTACATACTTAGCTTAACTTAAAAAAGTGTCTTAAGTTATAATGTGCAATAAACACATAATATTAAGAATTTAATATTCAAAATGCATAATGTTAAAAAATATATTGCAAGTGTGAAATATTTATAAATTTATAAAAAAAATTATAAAATAATGATGCCTAATCCATTATATAAATAGTCCTTGTATATGTATAGCCCATGAGCCATACAATAGGCCTATTGTTCTATTGCTAATATGTAATATATATCCTACCTGGAAATCCTAACAAGGAATTGGAAACAGCATTAAACATAAAAGTGCAAAAACACTAGGAATAATGTCACAATAAAAGCATCTGCTACAAAAATAAAAATATAGGGGGTTATTATCAAAATGTAAATAATGTATGTTATAATGGTTATTGTGCGAAATAATTGATGATAATAGCCATATTCTATAGCTATTATGAGAGAACTAAGAAGGGTTTGATACTAACAAAATCATTTAAACCTGGCATCCTAGTGGCATCAGTTAACATTTGCCACTTACTCTCAAATGATGCCAATATCATTTTCCAGTTGCCTCCAAACAGTGTGCACTTCACTTGATCTATGATGGCGAATAGGAACCTATGTTCCTCCCCTCTATCCAATATATGCCTGTAAAGGGCATTTTTGGTATCACGTTTTTGAATTCCATACAAATGTTCGTAAATACGCTTTTTCAGTTGTCTTTCCGTTTTGCCAATGTAGTAGGCCGAACAGGTAGTACAAGTGGCTAGATAAACCACCTGTGTGGTGTTACAATTCCCTGTTCTAAACTTAATATAAGTATGATTCGTATCTTCTAATTGGATGTACTTGGCCTCATTGATAAATCTACATTGTTTACATCTACCGCATTTCGTGGTACCTTTGTAAATATCATCTCCATCTGTGTTGCTACTAGCTCGCTCCAATATTCTTTTTAAATTGGGGGCTGTCTTGTATACATATTTGGGAATAGGTCCTACATGTGTTCCTAAATTAGATGAAGTAATAATATCCCAATGTCTATGTAAGATATCCAAAATGGTATTGGTGTATGGTGTATAGGTCAATACACACACTCGTCCGTAACATTCGTTATTGGTATGATTTTCATCTCTACCTTCGTTGATGTTAACCTCATTTGAAGGTTTTCCTAATAAGGTGTATTTCTTTTTTTTTATTATTTATCCACTGATGGATACATAGGAAATTTTTTTCTTAATGGAAACCATGATTTTTTTGAAATTACTCATACTCTATATTTTAAATTCTACCCCTACTGGATATTTTAGTTAGATGACATGATAACGGGTTTCACATCAAGATATACAGATAACTTCTCTCTAATGATTATATATATTTTTTATAATCATCCACCACTTGTTTTTTTAAAAAAAAATGGGTGTGTGCATTAGAGCACAGAGCAGCTAGGATGTCCTCTGTTGAAATGGTGAGTGAATGATTTATCACCTATTCCTCAACCGTGGGATATCCAGAGGTATGTTAAAATATGTTATAAGTTATGTTCAAAGGGATATCCATTAATGATATCATCCATCCTAGGTAATTAATTATGAGGTTAACATCAAAGAAGGTAGAGATGAAAATCATCAATAAACGAATGTTATGGACCTATACACCCATTATTGAATACCATTTGGATATCTTAACACCATTGGGATATCTTACGATTACTATTATTTACTTCTGTGATGGGGATCACACCCAGGAATGTATAGGAGCATATGGGCAAGAACAGCCCCCGATTTAAAAAATAAACACAGATGGAGATGATATTTACAAGATGGAGATGATATTTATTAGATGTAAACAATGTGAATTATCAACAAATGTAGATACATCATCAATGAGGCCAGGCACATCCAACTAGATAATAAGTAACTTACAGATTAAGTAACACCACACAGGTAACACCACACACACACTATTACTACCTTTTGAGAAGACCTACTGGCCTAACTTCGGAAGAACAACAAAGCGAAGACGACTGAAAAGAATACCTTACTTATCCAATGTATGAAAATGGAAGAGCAAAATACACTGATATTGGCAGGCATAGGTATACATCAGGATCATAGATCCCAGGTGATACCATTATAATCGAGAATAGTGGAATCCCATTGGAGGCAACTGGGAATGATATTGGCATCAAAATTTAGTAAGATATAGAGATACCAGGCTCTACTGGATAATATTAGGCCACAAATGAAGTTAGTATATAATTTTTATAGTTCTACTATTATAGCTCATAGAATATATCATATTAAATATAATTATACAATAACCCACATTACGATATTATATTTACATTTTTATTATAATTATTATTATTTTTTTATTTTTTTATTATCACCTTTGTTCACGCTTATTCCAGATTTTTTTATTATATATTTTGTAAATGTTTCAGGGAACTGTTAGGAGGCATATTGCATATATTTATACATTACAATAAATAGCTAGATTATATTTTTATATGTTTATAATTATTTTATATACATTCCACATTTTATTATATAAAAGTCTTATGTGTTTTCTTAATAACAATATTTTTTTATAAATTTTGCAATATAAACCATTATTAAACACATTATCTTTTAAGTTTGTATATTAGGTAGCCATAATAACAGTTTACTGCGTTTGTTGAAATCTTTAACCAGTAACACTTTTTAAGTTAAAGGACAGCATTTAATGATTTTAAATTATGATTTTGGTGTTTTTTTAAATTGTAATGCTGTTGGATATGGCTGATATCTGTATCAGGAGCCACCATATGTTCTGAAATTATATGGATTGTGCAGTTGAATAGATCAAGCATTAATGGCATTTTTTATATCTGCATTTTATTGACATATCAGATCTTGAATCAACAGTTTTGAATTCACATTGCATTGTGATATATGGTAAGTGTCGTGAAATAGATGCCACATTCATATCTGTTATTTCATGGCAGATCAATCATTAATGAATAAATAACATGTGAGTGGAGAAATTTATGCTGCCTTTTAGTTGCATACCCTTTGCATTACTAGTTCAGAAAGGTATACTTGGCTATATCTGTTCCTACCACATGGAGAAATATGGCCATGATGCAATTATTTAAACAGATATGTGTATGATGCTGGAATATGGAATAACCTTTTTTATTAAGATGAATTATACAGTATAAGTGACTTCAATACATTTATATATACACTGGGCTGAATAAATCAACACAATTGCATAACATATTTATATAAGGCGTTATGTGACGATACCTACCTGTTAATATGGGCTTCGCCAAAACATTGTAAAATGCACTTTGAAATTTTGCTGTTTGCCACTCAATATCTGAATTTACCTGTATTTACCTTTGAATATACAACTGCAATCTAGAGCAGCTATACCATTTGTAAGATTATGCAATGGTTATTACAACACAGAAGCAATACTGTACACCATTTTAAAATTTACACTCTTGGTATAATTTATGCAATGTACATTGTTGTTCACTAACCCTTTTCTGGCTCTGCTTGCTTATTTTATACTAAGCCTTTTTATGACAACAGTGCTTGATGGCACACATTTCACCTACTTTACTTATTTCTGGTTTAATTCTACTTCTGCTGGTAACTTTATATTAATACAGTTGTACTTCTGCACTTTAATTAAACTCCTTAGCTAAGCCCTCATGGCTATTGCTGCGCAGGTACTATTCTCCAGTTCTGCAGCACACCAACATATACTGGCTGCACAAGAGGCATATTTGCACAACAAATTGGGCAGGCAACTATTTCATGGCACAAACTGGCCCTTCACTCTCAGATGCACTCATAAATGACAGGCGCTTGCTCCTTGCATATTTGGATGAAACCCAGCGCTGGAGCATACCCTCAACCAGATATTCACCTCTCTCTCTGCTTGTGAGAGCCCAACACCAGCCTGGGTTTGTGATGTTTTACCAGGAGTGAGCCAAAGAGGCTCCAGGTCCTCACCTTCTAACTGCTGGCTCAAGCATGCGTCATCCCAGCACCTCCCTGTCTATCACCACAACGGGATCCTGCAAGCCTGTTGATGAATTCACCCCCCTCACAGTTGCCCTAGCCTGAGCCCTTTTCCACTAGCCCTTGTGCCATTTAACACAGCAAAAAAGACTGTTGCAGAATTCTCCTGCCATCTAAGCAGCTAAGCAGAACCTGAACTTACCGAGGGTTTGGCTCAATTTAAAAACTGCTTGACATCAGCATAATGACCATACATTAGTCAGCCCAGCTGCAAAGTGCCATGCAGTCACATGACAATATTCAAGTATATAATTAGCTTAAATCAATGAGCATGTCACTGAGCACAGTCACAGAACAAGGCATCTTACACAACTAGATTGCCATCTATTTTTTAACTGCACAGTGTATAATAGCACAAACATGCTTAAACAGACCCAGACATAAATAATGAATTACATCCAGTTTCTATTTTTAGATGTCTAGCAACTGTCGGCTATGTATGTGTGAGCACCGCGCAGCTCTGTGGCACTCTGTGCAGCACCGTGTAAACAACAATTTAATAAAAAACATAAAAAATTCAAACATTTTTAAAATAACAAAACTACATAATTATGATAATTAATGACATCTGGTTTCTACTTTTAGATGTCTGGCAGGTGCCAACTGTCTATATGTGAGCACAGCTTGGCACTGCTGCACTCTGCGCCACTCAATCATACAAAAAATTGAAAAAAAAGTATTAAAATAAAATATTACACATTTGACCCAATTCACAGTGTTTCAACAGTAATGGGGAGCATTACAGGCCATCCACAACCACAGGTAGCCTCTCCACTTCTCCCTACAATGATTCAATAACCCTGTTCCTATGCTCTCCCTCGGCAGTGCACCATCATTAATATGCATGGTGCCCTGCTGAGGGGGTACCATGGCCGTATACATGGATACATTCCATGTAGGCTTTGCACAGTGCCTATAAGGAGTTTATTAAATCCTGGGGCAAGTCTTGAAAGCTTTGTTGTATTTTAATACATTTGGTGGTTTGGAGAGCTCTGGTTCTTGCTTTTTATCTTTGATAATTAATTTTTTGGTGAGCTCCATTTAGTTGTTGTACCATTTCTTTTGTTTTATTTTATTTTATTTATTTAACATTTGTTTACCGGGAAAACCCGACTTGGAACAAAGCCAATTTTCAGTGGAGGCCTGGGGAGAAACACTCCAGATGTATGTCTTTGAAATGTGAGAGGAAACCATAGCACCCGGAGGAAACCCACACGAATGAAGGGAGGGCATGCAGACTTGGCACAGAAGGCACCCCAGCTGAGAATCAAACCAGAGAGCTTTTTGCTGTGAGGTGACAATGCTACTGCTGCACCGCTGCAACATTGTTAGTCTAAATATCCATTACAGCATATTTGCAAAATTAACTAATCAAAGATATGTTCTATGGACTATATTATTTCCCATTTTAGTTTGGATTTTGACTTAAAATCAAATGTCTGATAATAACATAGTACTGTATTTATTAACAACTATATTATTAAACAAGAGAAAAAAACACCAGTTGGACTTTTACATTTATTACTTATGATATTGCTACTATACCCGTGGTGGTGGTGCTGCGGTAGCATTGTTGCCACACAGTAAGACGCTGTCCGGTTCGATTCTCAGCTAGAGCATCTTCTGCGTGGAGACATGTGTGAATAGGTGTACCTTCGTTGAAGGTTGTGCATCAGGCCTGGCAAGCCGGTATGTAAAAATCAACTGCCAATCATTAGCGGACCGGAGTTCCACTGTGGCGACCCCTAACCGGGAAAAGCCGAAAGACACAAACAAACTTATGATATTGCTACTATATTTCATCTTCTTATTAGAAAATATAGTCTTCCAAATGTTATATCATTAAACATTTCCAGATACATGCATCCAACACATCAAAAATTTATAATTTCATACTTTTGCAGATGCTAAATTTAATAAGAGATACACTTTCTCATTTCTAGTATTTACGGGTGCAAGAAAGTTGCTCCCATTCTTCTACTCTGGTCAGTCTTTCTCTGAATCCATTATTCTTGTATTTTGAGAATAACCTACTTGTTTTGCAAACACTTTATTTTAAATATACTTTATTTGATTACACAAATTAAATATCATTCTCTTCTTATGTGTAAGAATCTTCATTTCTTAAAACTACATTTGTAAAACTTACCTGTTTAATGAGGTTAAAACTGAATTTCCTAAATTTGAACATTTCTTACCTTTTCCCCTCTACGTTGTCAACAAGTACACAGCAGATCTTTTTGTCTTAATTGAGCAGCATTTCTCACGCTAACTCCATCAGAGACTGTGTTTATAATACTATGACTTGTACAACCAACATATTTGTTGAGAATTAGAGATTTATTCATATAACCTAATTTTGTTCACTAGGCAAAGTACATGTAATTAAGATGTTTATTCTTCGTTTACACATTTTTGCCATACAGAATTTCATCATTCCTCCAGTATTATAGTGACTGAACTTTACAAGGCACCTTTTCATTAATTATTTAAAGACAGAAGATCCATTACTTAGCTCATGGATAAATGTAGTACATTGTGTACCCAAGTATGGTTCTACCCTTTTCATCCTACATTATAACATAATTCTTGTTTTCTGTAATCAGAATGGTATATTATTCCAGTTCCTTTTCCAATCAACTGGATTTTTCTAATGAAATTATAACCTTTCTCTTTACACCCACACTCTTCAACTTGAGCTGCGTGTACCAACAACTTTCAAACTATGAATTCCACCAATAAACATCACCAACTATGAACAAAAACCACCTGGCTCCATGGTAGGATGAAACAAAAGTCTTTATTAGTTATAAAAAAGTTTGCTCAAGGTAACCCAAAAGGTTTTACGTCACAGTAAGCCACCTTAGAAACCTGGTACTTGCTTGTTGTACTGGTAATACAGGTGAACAAATACCAAACGTTTCAAGTGTGTTTTCAAAAAGCTTATATAAAACTAGCTGGTGTATTTACATACTGTGTATAAATCCATCAAGTCAAAGCACACTCGGCCACAAAAAAGCCTCTCTTAAAAACACTAAGAACAGCTGTACACATATAAAAGCCAAACAATGTAAAAAGCTGGTGTATTTAAATAGTTCAGTACCTTTTCCTTGAGTAATGCCAAGTTGAAGCACAGTCTGCTTACACCAGAAACGCACCACCGTAGCAAGAACCAACAAAAAATTTTGTGTCAAGTGGTTTCCTTAAACAAATGTTTAAAAATGTCAAAGTCCAAACCCACACTTGAAGTTCTTCAAGCAAAATCGCTGGTAAAAAGAAAAATCTATTTCTCACCCCAAGTGTAAACTGTCAGCACACTGCCATGAAAGTTCCAATGGAGTGACTGAAAAAGCATCCACATTGAATCAGACAGTCAAACCAGCCACATGGTAGCAAATTAAAAGAGGCAAGTTGCTTTTCATATGTTAGTCCAGCAAAGGTGCTTCTTTAAATTGTAGAACTTCTTTCACGTTGTAGAAACCAACAGGTAGATGAAACCAAACAGAAGAAAGTACTTGTAAAGCGCTTTTCATTCACTTCAGTAACTGAACTTCCTCAGACAAGTTTTTAATGATTTGTCACAGTTTAAAAAGAGCTCCTTTTGGTTACTTAACCTATCAGGGCTGGCAATTATTTAATGCACCTAGTAAATTTAAAGTTGTAGTACATGAAATTCACAACAGTATCTCAAATATTAAAGTCTGTACCCTTAGGTTACACTAGACCATATTAATGTGAGTCAGAAATTAATTTACAAAGTTGTATTCCCACCAATAGTACCCAACATTCATTCTCTATCTTTGTTTAGCTGTACCTATAAAACAAAGTCCAGTGTTACAAAACCTATTATAGTATGAAATGCAAAATCCCAAAGTTGTGTAAAAAGTCCACTGTAAAAAACAGTCTTATTGGAATCTGCAAAACTAAGCACAAGTAGAATAGTTTAACTTGTGTGTACATGTATACACTCAACTTTATTTACTAATATAAATGGGAAAACTGTACTCTCAGTGTTCAGTCCCTTTGTTGTCACATAGTGAATAATTAATGGAGGCTCCAAAAGTAAACATGTATATAAGTATGCCCCATTATCTATATAAACTTTTAATTTTTAATATACAAGCTATACTGCAACTATCATTTAAGCCAGGTTCCTGGTGCACATTCAACCTAAGTTGCCAGTTTAGTTCACTTTTTTTCTAACAAAAGTTTTATTAAGCATACATCAGTTCCATTTTTGTTCCCCATAGTACTTGCAACCTGTGAAATAATTCTGAATTTAAAGAAGTGGCCTGCCCTTCATTCACAGTGTTGTGCTAGTGCATTATTAGTGTTCTTTTTACTAATGGCGTATATGTGTTCATATATCCGGTCCCGCAACCTACGGTCGGTTTTGCCCACATAGAATGCTTGACAACATTGGCATTCTGCAAGGTAGACCACACTTTTAGTATTACAGTTGTATGTACCCCTAGTGAAAAATGTCTCACTCCTGATTTTAAAATAGTTCCCAGTAACTATGTACTTGCATTGGTTACAGCTACCACACCTACGTGTGCCTCCGGGTCCTTTATTATTGTAGTCATAGTTCCTTTTTTCCAAAAGTTGTTTAATGTTTTTTCCTTTCCTGAAACTAATACAGGGATATTCCCCAATTTTGTCAAAAATCTCCTTATTTAAAGAAAGGTAGTAACATTTACTCACCACTCTTTGTATGTCACTTGCTATAGGAGTGTATGTAAAAGTAAATGCTAACTGGTATTTACTTGAATTAACCTTACCTTCCCCTATTAAATTTACTTTTGTACATCCAGTATTGGATGTATTAAGTTCACCATCTACAGGAGGTAATTCCACTGTACTGCTCATGGTGTTGTTAAATGATGTGAGACAATTAAGAATAGGTCTATAAGTCCCTGTAGTTCTTTTTCTTATAACCTCCTCAAAAATGTCCTTCAAAAAGTATCCAGGGTACCCCCTACGTGTAAACATTTGGAATAGAAGGTCCATTTCCTGCTCAAAGTCCTCCTCAGATGTCACCATCCTAGCTGCTCTCACTAATTGGTCTTTAACCACTGATTTTTTCTGATATAGTGGGTGTTCGCTAGAAAAATGTAAAAAGGAGTTTGAGTAAGTGAACTTTCTATAGATCTTAGCAGTGTACCTCCTATTCATTGTATTTTTACGCAGGTCAATGTCCAAAAAGTTAATCCCGCACTCTTGGTAGTTGTGTGTAAATTTAAGAAAGGGGTTTGTGTTGTTGATGTATTCCACAATTTTCTCCGCTTCTCTCTGGTCACCCCTGAATAGGAGAAAAATGTCATCTAAAAATCTCTTGTAAACCTTTACCTTTCTAAAGTACTCATGGTTAAAGGCAGAATTAGTCTCCCAATATGCCATTGCTTGGTTGGTTTCATCTACCTGTTGGTTTCTACAACGTGAAAGAAGTTCTACAATTTAAAGAAGCACCTTTGCTGGACTAACTTATGAAAAGCAACTTGCCTCTTTTAATTTGCTACCATGTGGCTGGTTTGACTGTCTGATTCAATGTGGATGCTTTTTCAGTCACTCCATTGGAACTTTCATGGCAGTGTGCTGACAGTTTACACTTGGGGTGAGAAATAGACTTTTCTTTTTACCAGCGGTTTTGCTTGAAGAACTTCAAGTGTGGGTTTGGACTTTGACATTTTTAAACATTTGTTTAAGGAAACCACTTGACAAAAAAAATGTTGGTGGTTCTTGCTACGGTGGTGCATTTCTGGTGTAAGCACACTGTGCTTCAACTTGGCATTACTCAAGGAAAAGGTACTGAACTATTTAAATACACCAGCTTTTTACATTGTTTGGCTTTTATATGTGTACAGCTGTTCTTAGTGTTTTTAAGAGAGGCTTTTTTGTGGCCGAGTGTGCTTTGACTTGATGGATTTATACACAGTGTGTAAATACACCAGCTAGTTTTATATAAGCTTTTTGAAAACACACTCGAAACGTTTGGTATTTGTTCACCTGTATTACCAGTACAACAAGGAAGTACCAGGTTTCTAAGGTGGCTTACTGTGACGTAAAACCTTTTGGGTTACCTTGAGCAAACTTTTTTATAACTAATAAAAACTTTCAAACTATACTTGGCATAAATTACACAATTAAAAAAAAACATGTAATTTGTACCACAATTAATTTGTTCAACAAAGATTTCTGTGTTAAACTTTAATATAATACTCAAACCCTACATGATGCTATTAAAAGAAGCATATACTATATAAAATATATAAGACATTATCATCACATAATCAGAACTTTCCTTGGAAAAGAAGTAGGAAGACATTGTTAATTGAACTTATAACAGTATTTGTAGGGTTTTGGTTACTTTACTAACAAACTTCACTATGCATCAGATTTATTCAGTTTAAGTTAATAAGTTCATAGGTTCATAGGTAGGTACTAGGCTATCTGCCCGAAGGCATTTGTAAGCCTAGCCGGAATGTGTTGGCTTTCCCCGCCCCCTTAGATTAGTTCCCTATGCCTCTGTTCAGCAAAGCCATTGAAGTGATCCCTGGGGTAAACTTTCTGTTTCCCATCCACTCGTCAAGGTTTATTTTGAAGAGGGTTAGTGAGGAGGTCTGCCTAATGTAGATTGGAATCTTGTTCCAGAGCATGGGAAGTCTTTGAGACAGGAATCTATCCCTCCAGCATGTCCTATTTATTGTTGTGGTGAGGTTTAGATTCCTGGATCATGTGGCTCGAGGTGATATGGTTTTCTTTAGGTGGAGCATGTCCATCTGGGTTGAACATGGCCTTGTATGTCAGGCAAAGATCACCTCTGAGTAGGCAGTATGCAAGTGAGTACAGCTGGAGTTTCTTCAGTCGAGCTGCATAGGGCATCTGCTTGAGGCCAGTGATCCTCTTGGTGAAGTACTTCTGTGGTCTTTCCAGTTGTTGCAGGTGTTTTGTAAGGTACATCACAAATGGGTCATTGTACTCTATGATGGGTCTGATGAGTGATGCGTAGAGGGTCCCAATGACCTCTTTCAATCTAGATGCAAACCCTTTTGTGATTAGGTGGGCAAAATAGAAGGCTTTTCTAACCACTTTGGCAATGTGATTATCAAAGGAGAAGTTACTGTCTACTTGGGTCCCCAGATCTCTTATTACTTCTTCCGTATTTAGGGGGCTACCACCTATGTGATAGTTTGTGGGAACTTTGTTTTTTCCAAAGGGGATGACTATGTACTTTGTGGCATTTAGCTTGAGGCCATGGTTTTGACTCCAGTTATCTCAGTGAGACCCTTTTGGAGGATGTCTGTATCAGCCAGGGAGTCAATTATAGCCCCTAGTCTGCAGTCATCTGCGAACTTGGTCAGCCATAGTCCTCCTGTGCTTGCCTGTACCTCTGAGAAGTATATGCCAAACAGAAGGGGTCCTAGGACTGAGCCCTGGGGAATGCCACTTGTAACCGGTTTAGAGTTAGACCTAGCTCTGCAACTCTTACCATGTGGGTTCTGTCCATGAGCCAGTTGGCAACCCATCTCGTGACATAGGGGTTTATGTTAAGGCTGGTGAGCTTGTCTGTAATACCTGAGTGGGGAATGGTGTTGAAGGCCTTTGCGAGGTCTAGGTAGGCTGTGTGGACCACCTTTCCCTTGTATATAGCCTTGGTAACTGTCTCAAAGAAGTCCACCAGGTTTAGGAGGCATGATCTGCCCTTAACAAAGTCTAACTGGGTAGGGTCTAGTGTTTAGAGGTTCCCAATGTCTCTGTTAATGAGATCCATGATGATGTGCTCCATAGCTTTGCAGACGAAGCTAGTCAGGCTTATAGGACAATAGTTCCCGGGGTCCATTATGGCTCCACCTTTGTGGAGCAGAATAACTGTTGCTGTGCACCACTCTGTGGGCACATAGCCTGTGGAGAGACTGAGTTTAAACAGTGTGTTTAGGTGAGGGGTTAGTTCATCTTTGAGCTCATGTAGGACGCAGCCAGGGACACCCTCCGGTCCCACTGATGCTGTGTTTTTGGCTTTGGAGAGGGCTGTTTTAACCTGAGTGTCTGTGATTTCAGGGGCACTACATTCTTCTGGTATAGTTATGGACCCTTTTGGGGGTGAGAGGGGGTGAAGTTTGCACTGAACCTGTCTGCCAGGATGTTGGCTATATTGGTCGGTTCAGTGTATTTTGTGCCATTCTGCACTAACTCCGAGCAGATCTGAGAATTGCCACTTAGATTCTTGACATAGCTAAAGAATGCCTTGTGGTTATCTTTGGAGTCCATGGCAATTCTTCTTTCGAAGCTAGCCTTGAATGATTTTATGAGGGGAATGTAGTTTCTTGCTGATACTGATCAGGGATGTCTTCCCTTCTTGGGATGTTACTCTTTTCTGTACTAGTTTCCTCCTTCTATTGTATAGCTTGTTTATGGCAGGGGTCCACCAGACTGGTTTCCTTTTCTTGGAGGAGTGAGTCTTGGTTTTGTTTGGGATAGCATGATCCATGCATTCTTGTAGGTGCCCGTAGAGTGCATTAGTAAAGGATTTTGCAGCTTGGACAATGTTATCCTTTAGCACGGGGGCTTTGAAACTTCCCACCTCAGTCTTAAGTAACGTGAAGTTTGCTTTTGAAAAGTTTTTCACAGTGTTTTTTTTTTTTTACCAGGGATGGTGGCGGAATGTGGATATTCAGAGTGATTAGTTTATGGTCAGATCTAACCAGCGGGGGGTTGACCTCCGGTGTGAAACACCGGTTGCCCATGTTGGTGATGACCAGGTCCAATATGTTGTCACCTCTGGTGGGAGTGTTGACCAGTTGATCCAGGGTGTTTGAGTTTATAAATTCTAGGAAATGTTGGGCAAGGGAGTTTGTACTTGAGTAGTTCTCCCAGTTAATGTTTGGGTAATTGAAATCACCCAATATCAGGGTGTTTGGTAGGACCTTTATGTTTCCCAGTGTTTCCAGGAATGCAGAGTGGGGGTCCTGGGACATGGTGGGTGATCTGTAGCAAGCTATAATTTGAATAGCAGTTTTGCTCATTGTTAGTTGCACGTGGATGATCTCTGAAGCATCGTGCTGTGCCACTAACCTGGAGGTGTGGGTATCCTTGATGAATATGGATTCTCCCCTGCCTTTTGTATTTCGGTCCGGGTTTTGTGGCCAAAATGTATAGTATGAGTTGTAGCCTGGTAGTGCTGGGGTGCTCTCTGGAGCCTTAAACCAGGTTTCTGTTACTGCACATATATCGATTTTCTCCATACTGAGGAGTGCCTCGAGTGCATGCATTTTGAGGTTTAGACTTCTGGCACTGAGTAGCATTACCCTCAGTTTTTTGTTACTTGTGCTATTTATGGCGGTGGGTTTGTCTTTTGAGCCTTGCCTAAAAAAGGCACTATGGGGTGGCAAGAGCCTTGGCCGGTATTCAAAAGCATAAGGGTGAGAGGTGCAAACTGTCTCTAGCGAAGCAGCGTGGCTTGTCGAGCATGTCATCCCAGGCTGACAGACACTGGATCCCCTTTGAATGACACCAGAAGCTTAGCCAATTGTTGAAATTGATAATTTTTTTCTCTATACCATGGTATCATTCTTGGTGAGGGCAGGATGCTACTCAGGGTCAGGGTCATACCGGCCTGGGCTACATGATCAGAGAGCTCCTCCATGTCTCTTTTCATGTAGTCTAGGGAGGTACGGCTCAGGTCATTCACACCAACATGGAAAATGATAGAGTCATATTTGTACTTGTTCTGGAGTGACCTGAATGCGTGTGTTATGTGGCGGATCCTGGCACCCGACAGGCAGCTTACAGTAACCTTTTCCTTGTTCAGCCTAGTGAGTGGGACATCAGTGTGCCTGACTATAGAGTCACCTATTACTAGTGTGTTGGGTATATTATTTTGCCTTAAGGGCTGTGATTGCATGGCACACTGGTTTTGTGAAGTATGTGTTTCATGGTTCGTGTTGGGGCGTGGAGGTTGCTTGGATGTCTGCTTTGGAGGTCTCTGTTGCTTTTGTAGATTTTTATTTAGAGCCTCCAAGTATGTGTTTGTGTATTTATGTGTTTTTTTGCCAGTTCTGGTTTCATAGGTCTATGTGAGACTGGTGTGATGCAAGTAATTCCCTTCTTCTCTTGACTGCCTGGCCCAGTCTTGGGTTGAGAGAGCTTAGCCTCCAGTTTGGTTGCATAATCGCATCTCTCGCATGTATTAGTGCTTGGTGGAAGGAGGAGAGGGTTGTCTGCGTACATGAGGCAATTGTAACATTGCCTCAAAATGCCCAGATTCACCAGCTAGACCAGAGAGTACACCTGAAACTGCTCTTTGGACATGCCTAGATAGGTACAGTGATCTGTTTTACTGATTGGCTGGTAAGGTCGAATAGAGAGCCTTGTCCTTCTCTACAGTATAGGGGGGTCTAGTGCTAAGGTTTATTAGTGCTTGCTATGAGATATGAGCATGTGCCGGGATGAGAAGTAAATGTTTTGAGTGCTTAAGTTGAAAGTTTGTCTAGTTCCAAGGGAAAAATTGAACAGTAGAATTTGTGGAGCCGGGAATAATTATAACCTAGCTAACTACCGTGCAAATGCAGGTTTTATAGCAGGGAAATGAAAGAGATAGAAATTAGCCAAAAATGGCCAATAAACTACAAATTTCTGGGCTGAAACCACTCCTCCAGGGACAGATAGGATGCTCAAAGCTCCCTCTCTCACAGTGAACAGAGAAACTTCCTTCTAGCCAAGTAGGTTATGGGCAAACACAGAAACTTGTAACACAGCCCTGAATTCAGCACTAACCTGAAAACTGGACTATACTAGCTTAGAAAGGTGGGAAAACAAGTATATATACATTTTTTTCCATAAAATAAAACAGATGCAATAAAAAAAAACACTTTAAAACTGGACTATACAAGTTTAGAAAGGCGGGAAAACAATTTTTTTTTTTTTTGTTTTTTTCGGAAAATAAACCAGATACAATTAAAAAAAAAACTTTAAATGCAGAGAAATGGCTATCACACTTGAGTATGTAGCCTACAACAGTTAAACAGGTAATTTAAACACAAAAACAACTTTGTTAAAGTGCAGGCAGTAAAATAAGTACAATATGTAGCTGAAACAAGATTTTTAAGTCACAGAAACTCTAGAAAATCAGTGTTTTAGGCGGAATTAGCTAAAGGCTGCAAGAAAATGCAGAAAGATACTTAATCATTCCAAAGTTTCTCTTTTGTCTCTCTGCTGCTGTAGAACTCTGCAGATCACCAGGCAGGAGCTTGCTGAGCTGTATACTAGTGCAAAAACCTTGCAAATGGGGGTTTTATAGCAGGGAAATGAAAGAGATAGAAATTAGCCCAAAATGGTCAATAAACTATTAATTTCTGGGCTGAAACCACTCCTCCAGGGACAGATAGGCTGCTCAAAGCTCCCTCTCTCACAATGAACAGAGAAACTTCCTTCTATCCAAGTAAGGTATGGGCAAACACAGAAACTTGTAACACTGCCCTGAATTCAGCACTAACCTGAAAATTGGACTATACTAGCTTAGAAAGGTGGGAAAACAAGTATATATACATTTTTTTTTCAGAAAATAAAGCAGATGCAATAAAAAAAAACACTTTAAATGCACAGAAATGGCTATCACACTTGAGTGTGTAGCCTACAACAGTTAAACAGGTAATGTAAACACAAAAACGACTTTGTTAAAGTTAAAGTGCAGGCAGTAAAATACGTACAATATGTAGCTGAAACAAGCTTTTTAAATCACAGAAACTCTAGAAATCTGGTGTTTTAGGCGGAATTAGCTAAAGGCAGCAAGAAAATGCAGAAAAATGATAGTTAATCACTCCAAAGTCTCTCTTATGTCTCTCTGCTGCTGTAGAACTCTGCAGGGCCCAGGGCTGCCAGATTTCCAACCAGCGAGGTAGGGATAAAAAAAAAAAAAGGTCTTTCAAGGCAAGTGAAGACCAAAAAAAAAAAAAGGTCTTTAATGCAGAACAGAGTTCCACATTAAAGAACAGTAGCTCCGCACTAAGCACAGAGCTTCTCGTGTTTAATGCATTGCAGTTCCGCATTCAACACAAGTAGCTCTGTGTTTAGCGATTTTTGATTGGCCCGTATACCGGCATATGGGCCAATCAAAAATCGCTAAACACGGAGCTTCTCGTGTTTATTGCGGAACATTGCAGTTCCACATTCAACAGAAGTAGCTCCGTGTTTAGCGATTTTTGATTAGCCCGTATACCGGCATACAGGCCAATTAAAAATCATTAAACACGGAGCTACTTCTGTTTAATGCAGAACACAAGAAGCTCCATGTTTAGTGATTTTTGATTGGCCCATATGCCAGGTATACGGGCCAATCAAAAAAAAAAAAAACAAAGCGGAGGCTGGCCGGGATTTAAACCGGCAGGGCAGGACTCAGGATCAGGCTGCTGATCTCGGGACAGTCCCGCCCAAATAGGGATGTCTGGCAACCCTGGCAGGGCCCCAGGCAGGTGCTTGCTGAGCTGTATACTATAATATTTTGTATATTTTATTATTACTGAGGCTATTTGTTATGAACTATTCTTGACATTGTAGACATGATAATTCTGACCTAATACATGTTTTTGGTCATGTAAGCATCTTCAGTTATGGTGGCCTGAAACTGCTGACTGCACACTACTACTTTTTCCTTTTTACGATTAGATATACTTCAAGAATATCCTGTGTTATTGCAAATTATTATTAGCTTGCAAACTATGCCATCAAAACAATATATTTATCATCACCTTTGCCATAATTTCTGCTACAGGAATAATAAGAATGAGTGTATAACTTTCTAATCAGCCAATGACATAACATGTGCAGCACACTTATCCTTTTCAATTTACTTTCTTATTTTTCATTTGTGTGAAGATCCATACTGACATCTTTATTGCCCTTTTTCTTCTTAATTTATTTATTTAGTTTTACTGTCATATGATTTTACATTCACAATAAACAACCATATATTTGTTTATTTCTACCTGTTGTTTTACATTACATTATTAAATAATTACAATTTAAATAATTATATTAAAATAAATATTTTTATGTTGAAGTTCTAATTCTCTAAAAAGCCAGTCACATGACAAAGAACTGGAACCCACACTTCTGTCGGAGTTCAACAGCCTTTACCGATGATTAAGCTCACAAAAAACTTCTCAAAGCCTCTAAACTAATTTTTAATTAATTAATCTTGTGATATTTGATACCAGCCATAAGCATACTTTCTCTAAATCTTCATTTACAACTAAGTTGTACGTTACTCTCATCACATATGTTAACTCATAAATACGTAAGCATTCACTTCATTCTTAACCTCTTCTTTCTTGAACATTTGAAGCTCCCTGCCAGGAAACATCTAATTTAACTTAAAGCTGGTTTTAATATTTCCATTCATCTTACTCCTCAGTCATACAAATCTATAGCAAGAATGTATTTTTTTCCTGTGGTACGTTCACACACGTGTAACTTTGCACAACCCTCAAAACACTATAACATTACTAGAGGTACTACAGAATGTTCACTACTTAATTAAATGACTTAGACATTAGAACACACAACTGTGCCTTACTTAACTTCACAACCACATTTTCAATATTTGAAATATATATCATTCTTTATCAACCATAACATGAAACCTAATTTAAAAGGAAATCTACCCATCTGTCGTGACTAAGCTATCTATTCCAGTCATAGGTTCATAGGTAGGTACTAGGCTATCGGTCTTCGGGCCTATATAAGCCTAGCCAAAAGAGTTCCCTGGCTTTTGCCACCCAAGAAAATTATTTTCCTGTGCCCCTGTCGAGCAGAGCCGCAGAAGTGATCCCCAGGGTGAATTTCCTATTTCCCATCCAGTTGTCCAGATTTTTCTTAAAGAAGGCTAATGAGGAGCTTTGTTTGACATGAATGGGTAGTCTGTTCCAGAGCCTGGAAAGTCTCTGGGACAGGAATCTATCCCTCCAGCATGTTCTGTTTATTGTGGTGACAAGGTTTAGGTCCTTGGAGCATGTGGCTCAGAGAGATTGGGATTTCTTTAAGTGTAGCATGTCCAATAGATCTGGGTTTGACATGGCTTTGTATGTTAGGCAGAGGTTGCCTCTGAGTAGGCAATATGAGATGGAGTAGAGCTGGAGTTTTTTGAGACAGTCTGCATATGGCATCTGTTTGAGGCCAGTAATCAGTGAGGTATTTCTGTGGCCTTTCTAGTTGTTGTAGATGTCTTGCAAGGTACATGGCAAATGGGGTATTGTACTCTATAATGGGTCTGGTGAAGCATGAGTAGAGAGGAACAATGACCTCTTTTTTTCTGGAGGAGAACCCTTTTGTGATGAGGTGCGCCACATAGAAGGATTTCCTGTCTATTGTGGCAATGTGATTATCAAAGGAGAGACTACTGTCTCCTGTATCCCAAGGTCTCTTATCACACTTTTGGTGTTTAGTAGGCTACTGCCTATGTGGTAGTTCATGGGTACAGTGTTTTTCCCAAAGGAGATGACAATGCACTTCTTGGCACTGAGCTTGAGGCCATGACTTTGACACCAAGCATCAGTCTCAGTGAGGCCCCTTTGAAGAATGTTCACATCATTAGACGATTCTATTATGGCTTCTAGTTTGCAGTCATCTACGAAATTCATTAGCCAAAGACCTGCTGTGTTAGCCTGGACTTCTGAGAAGTAGATGCCAAACAGGAGAGGACCCAGGACTGAACCCTCTGGTACTCGACTTGTCACTGGTCTGAAGTTGGATTTGGAGTCGGCTACTTTCACTGTGTGGGTTCTGTCAGTGAGCCAGTTGGTCACCCATCTTGTGACATAGGGATTTATTCCCAGTTTAGTGATTTTATCTACAATTCCAGAGTAGGTGATGGTGTCAAAAGCCTTGGCGAGGTCAAGATAGGCTGTGTGTACCACCTTACCCTCGTCCACGGCTCTGATGACTGCTTCAAAGAAGTCAATCAGGTTTAGGAGACATGATCTACCTTTTACAACCCCAAACTGAGTGGGGTCCAGAGTTTGGAGGTTACCTATCTCTTTGATTATAAGCTCCAAGATGATATGTTCCATGACCTTGCAGACCAAGCTTGTCAGGCTAATGGGGCGGTAGTTCCCGGGGTCTGTGGTGGCAGCCCCTTTGTGGAGTGGGATAACTGTCACTGTGCACCATTCAGTAGGCACAAAGCCTGAAGTGAGGCTATGATTTAACATGGTACTTAGGTGGGGTGCCAGATCATTCTGTAGTTCATGCAGAATGCAGCCTGGGATGTTGTCTGGTCCCATAGATGCTGTGTTCTTGGCTTTGGAGAGGGCGGTCTTTACTTGTGTGGCCATGATTACTGGGGCAATATGCATTCTTCAGGTATAGAGATGGGCCCTTTGGAGGGTGAGGGGGGGTAAAGTTTGCACTGAACCTATCTGCCAGGATGTTGGCAATATCAGTTGGTTCTGTATATCTAGTGTCATTGTGCTGTAGTTCAGAGAAGATCTCTGAGTGTTGCCATTGAGATTCTTAGCATAGCTGTAGAATGCTTTGTGGTTGTCTTTGGAATCAGTGGCGATTTTATTTTTGTAACTAGCTTTGGAGGATTTTATGAGGGAACTCAGCTTCTTACTGAGGCTGATCAGGGAGTTCCTGCAATCGTGGGATTTAACTTTTTTTTGCAACAGCTTCTTCTTTCTGTTGTAGAGTTTTTTATGATGGGGGACCACCAGATTGACTTCCTTTTTTTGGAGGATAGTGCCTTGGTTCTGTTGTGGATGGCATAATCCATGCTCTCATGTATGTGCTTATATAGTGCAGTTGTATAGGATTCAGCAATTGTACCTCTATTTTCCGTCTGTATGGGTTTCGTGAAGTTTGACACTTCTGTCATAGGAAGCATGAAGTTGGCTTTGGAGAAGTTTTTTACAGTGGTTTCCTTAATAGGGGGTGGGGGCGGAATATGGATGTCTAGGGTGATTAGCTTGTGGTCACATCTGACCAGCAAGAAGTTGACCTCTGGCATGGAACATTGGTTACCCATATTGGTAATGACCAGGTCCAGGATATTGCTGCCCCTGTGGGGGTATGGACAAGCTGATGCAGGGCATTGGAATTTATGAATTCCAGAAAACGTTGAGCAAATTATTTAGTACATGATTAGTTTTCCCATTTGATGATGGGGTAGTTGAAACTGCCCATTATTAGGGTATTGGGCTGTACCTTAATATTTTCCAGTATATCAAGAAATGTGGAGTGGGCATCCTGGGGCATGGTGGGGGGTCTGTACCAAGCTACAACCTGGACTGCAGTCTTGCCCAGTGTTAGTTGCACTTGGATAATTTCAGATGCATTATGTTGAGCAACTAGCCTGGAGCTGTGCATATCCTTAAGGAATATGGACATGCCTCCTCCTTTACTGTTTTGGTCCAGGTTAGGTGGTCGAAAGGTATGGTATGAATTATAGCCTGGTAATGCAGGGGTGCTCTCTGGAGCCTTGAATCAGGTCTCTGTCACTGCACAGATGCCGATGTTCTCCATTTTAAGGAGTGCCTCGAGTGAGTGCATTTCGAGGTTTAGACTTCTAGCATTGAGTAGCATTACCCTCAGATTTTGCTTGCTTGTACCTGCAACCTTGCCTAAAAAAGGCACTATGGGGGTGGCAAGAGCCTTAGGCAGTATCTGGAATCCCAGGGGGTGACAGGTGCAGGCCATCTCTGGCAAAGCATCGTAGTCTGGCGATCATGTTGTCCCAGGCAGACAGATACTGGATCCCCTTAGAATGACAGCAGATGCTAAGCCAATTGTTGAAGTCAATCATTTTGTTCTTGTACTGTGGTATCATTCTGGGCGATGCCAGGTTGCTACTCAGGGCTAGGGTCATACCTGCCTGGGCTACATGATCCAGGATCTCCTCCATGTCTCGTTTCATGTTAGTCCACGGAGGTACATCTCAGGTCATTCACACCATCATGGACAATGACAGAGTCATATTTGTACTTGTTGTAGAGTGACCTGAGTGTGTGCATTATGTGGTGGATCCTGGCACCCGACAGTAACTTTCTCCTTGCTTAGCCTGGTGAGTGGGACATCAGTATGCCTGACTACAGAGTCACCTATGACTAGTGTGCTGGGTACATTGATTTGTCTTATGGGCTGAGGTTGAGTGGCACATTGATTTTGTGGGCTATGTGTCATTTGGGTAGTGTTGGAAGGTTGGTGGTTGCTTGCGTTTCAGCTTTGGAGGTCTCTGTTGCTTGGACAGATTTTTATTGAGAGCTTCCATGAATGTAGGTAGGTGTGGTGTGTGTTTTGTGTGTCTATGTGTGGGTTTAGGTGGTGTAGATTTGAAGAACTATGTGTTGAGTGTGGTGTGGTGCAGGTCTTTACCGTCTTCTCTTGACTGTCTAGTCCAGTCTTGGCTGGAGAAAACTCGGCTTCCAGTTTGGCTATATAAGTGCATCTCTCACAGGTTGTAGTGTTGGGTGGTAGGAGGAAAGGGTTGTCAGTGTATTTGAGGCAATTTCTACATTGCCCCAAGATGCCCAGGTTCATCAGGTGGACAGAGGAAAACACAGGGAGCTGACCCTTAGACATGCCTGGATAGATGCTTATTAATTTAAGTAATAAAACCTGTTTTCCTCTTGACAAGTGAGGAAGGTTGAGTGCTGTAGTAATTTATAGATTATTTAGTGCTTGCAACAAGTTTTGAACAAGTGCTGACCACAAAGAAACAGTTTTGAATAATAGAACTAGAAAACTGGCTAGTTCTAAGGGAAAATTTGAAGAGCAGACTTTTTGGCACAGAAAATAATTTAACCCTAGTTAAGCGGTGCTGTGTGATGCGTAAAACAGCACAAACATGTCTTTTTAAACAGAAAGATGAAAGGGATAGAAATAGCCCAAAATGGCCAATAAAACTACAGATTCTGAGGTGAAACCACTCTTCCAGTGACAGATAGGCTGCTCAAAGCTCACCACTCTCACTGATGAACAGTGAAGCTTCCTTCTATCTTAGTAAGGTCTGGGCAACACAGAAACTACAAAACAGCCCAGAATTCAGCAAAATCTGAAAACTGGGCTCTGCTGGTTATAGAAAGGTGGGAAATGAGTAGAGAGATAGGATTTTTTTTCGAAAATTAAAACAGATACAGTAATACAAACACTTTCCAGGCAGAAAAATGGCTATCACAATTGAGAGTGTAGCTCACAACAGTTAAACAGTTGAAAAACATTTAGAAATGATCAGTTAAAGTATAAGCAGTATCATAATAAAAAAAAAAAAAACAGTTCAGATAAGTAGCAAAGTTAATATACCCAACATAAACTGAGTTCATAACTTCAAAAAAATCACCTTTAATTTTATCTTCAACTTAAACAGCCATCTGTAAACTTTGTCTGGTGGTTTAAAACTCTCTTTTCAAAGATATAAGAATTCATTGCAGCATTTTACTATTCTGACATTATGTCCTGTATTGTATTTGTATCTCCATTAACTGTACATGCTTTTCTACAAGCCAGACCTTTACAAATGTGCTTTATTTCCTGTTTCCAGTAACTCATTTGACTGTTATAGCAATTAGATTACTTAAATATCTAACCATTGCAGTTCTTACTTCACATAGCCTGTACTTTGTTTTTGTTTTTTTTTTTACAAATATTATTGATTTGATGTCATGGTACTGCATATTTAATGTATTATACACCTCTCTCTCAGGCCATGGTTGAAAAACAGCCCCAGACCATCCACTAATTTAGTTAACAAATAACAATAAATAAAAAGGCAAATAAATATATGACTGCAAGATGTACTGTGGATACTGTTCATATATCTGATATGATAATTTTTTTAGATTCCTATATATACTATTAAGAAAATATCCAGCCACCATCATATAACCCAGTTAACACCAATAAACAAACAAAAAAAACACATACATAAATAATACAAAGATGCATCATGAAAACTATTCATTTATATAATACCATAAATGTAGATGAATTCCTATGTAGTTATTAGAAAAAAAAAAGATTCAGAGAAATCATGTAGAAAGATCATGGCAATCAGCCATACAGATTCATTTCACAGATTCACTTTGAAAAGACATGTATCACTGTTCTGAGTTACAAGAAGAAAGAATCTGTCTTGACTTATTTTGTCTATTTTGTAGTGTTTTTTGCTTCACTTCTTAGCCTCCAATGTTTGATAATCAACAACACTTACATCTCTCTACTCAACCTGTCCATGCATTGTCACCAGATGGGAGAACCCTGTGTCCCATTCATCGCTGCTAGGGATGAGAAGCAGGAATGGTGCCATCATCTTTCAAAGAATATTTTTTTTTTACTTTGAAAGCTCTGTCCCCTGCAGAGCCCCACAACATTCAAAGTCATTGGTGTGTAAGGTCCCATGTGAGGGGCATGTCTTCTGCTTTGTAAAAAAAGTTCTCTCTGTAGTGTTGCATCCACTGAAGACAAAGCAACTCCAGTTATCTCTGTTCACCACCTGGGATTATATACAGAGTTTACACTCTCAGGCATGCACCCTTCACTCCCTCCCTCAGAGTGAGGTGACAGGGCTCTGCCTCAGCATTTCTCTATCTCTCTCTCTTTCTCTCTCCTGGGCAGCTTTTCCTGTACCCAAGGCCATTAATGGAACCTTAGTCACCTGGGTCATAGCCCAGTCTTTGTCTCCTTTTCCACAGAGAGCTGGCACCTGATATATATATATATATTCAACTTCTGATATAGTTTGCATAATATATGATATCAGAATTACAGCTAATACTGACTAGGTAATGCATTCTGCTTTTTATTTAGACTGGCCCCATTTCAAACAAAGTCAAAAAGACTGACAGTAGTGAATATATGGCTTCATTATTATTTATTAGTCTATGACAACATTATCTCTCTCTCTTTCTCTCTCTCTGTTAAACATTAATCTTTACACTTTATTAATTTTTGATAACTGTCATGAAATAGTTTTCAGAGCTGCTCATTGTTTGTCGACTTTGCTACAAATTGCTGAAAATCTGCTTAACTTGGAGCAATCATTACTGAAAAGATGAAAATAAGTATTTTGTTGTACTTCTGTTATACATTGTGACTATGTTTTAGCACTTTCTTAAGCTATTTGCTGTTTTTTCTGCACTTTATAAACAAAAAATGTACTATCCACTGCTGCTTTAAGTAGTTAATTGCACTGTATTAAATTGTATGTGATAGTTGTAGGGCTGTTCTAGATAGTTTGTAGTGGTCCTGTAGATAGTTCTAGATAGTTTGTGGGCTCCAAACCAGCTATTCTACATTAATAGGGTTTTATTCTGCACTCTTGTGGCAAAAGTGAGCTGATCTAGCCTATTTGACTTGGGTAATGCTGGTGGAAGGTTTATTGTGTGCTTTCCTGATTGGTAGATAGCTTAAAACTTATTCTGCTTTGCTCGTATTTAAGCCTTGTGTTTGAGCAGTGCTGCTCTTCATGTAGCAGCAGTTGGCAGCGCCATGTGTACATGCAAAAGCCTTGATACTCAGTTTTTCCCTAAACAGCTGTTAGTGAAACCCTTCCAAGCCTTTTTTTATTTTCAATAATTTTTCTTTTTCTTTTTCTTTTACAATTATATATGACACAAAAAAAATTAGATCTTTACAACATGACCATAGGAGTATGTTACACATTAGTGTTAATACCATAAGGTGTAGGTCATACAACACAATTATTTACTCTATTTACAGAGATGCTTTCAGAATTAGCTCAATTGTTATACAAAACAACACATACAATCTTAATACCCAAACTATGATTAGTCTGTCAAATCCTGTATGAATTTCTAGGTTCCATTAAGGTGCATTCTTAAGTTGCTATGTGGTTGACTATGCTAATATTATATTAAAGGTTTGTTCCCAGATTTCTCGGGACTTCATGTTTTGGTTTCTTTTATCTATTTTGTGAGCTAAGAGGTATTTTATGTCTATTTGTTTAAAACCCTCCCAAGATATATTCAACGGATCTAGCCATTTGAGAGCTATATATAATTTCATTAGTAGAAAAAATATTGAGTGTATCTGCTTGTTTTTTGGGAATGTTAGTTGGAAGAATGTGTAACAAGGCAAATTCCCATGTTAATGTTGAAGTTTGGTAGCCCATCTTTTGTAACTGTACTTTGAGAGAATTCCATAATTTGTACACACATTTGCAACTCCAAAATACATGCAATAGATTGGCTGCCTGGTCCTTGTAGTATGGGCATAGTGGTGACCTTGATGTATTGAATTTGTGGAGGATAGCAAATGTGAAGTTAGCATTATTATTGATCATTAGCTATGTGTAAGCTATTTTTTTAAGTGGTTTGGTCTTCATTCAGTGTTAAGCTAATTGATTGTGTTATTTGTTGGCCATCTATGGAGGGTTTTAGTTTTCTCCAGTAGTGGGAAAAGAGAAGCTCCTTCTGGAATTTAATTTTGCTTATCATTTTATATGAATTAGTAATAGATTTCCTTGTTGAAATAATATTTTTCCAAAGCAAATTGCAAGTTCCTATGTCACTATTGGATATAGTAGTGTTTTGGAGGTAACTGGAACACAGTTCTTTTATTTGTCTTAGTATTATTATGTAAGAGTTGGAAAGATTTAAGTTAGTCCTAATTTCCTGTATTGTGCAATTAAGATATGGGAAGATATATTGGATTGTTTTGTCTTTTAGACGTGGAAAGCATTCTAAGTCTAGCATTTTGTTATTTATTTTTAGGTTTGTTTTTTTATGGAGAGGTTGTAGTACTGTTATGGCTTGTCCAAGGTTCAAAGATTGAAATAGTTTTTGTGTTATGTTGATAGAGTGTTTTAAGTGATCTAGAATGTTGCAATTTGCATTTCTTTTTGACTCAGGAATGGGAGTGCTTTAGGATTGATACCTTCTGCTTTAATATATCTAGAGTATATTGTCACCCAAGGAGGAGACCAGTATTTCTTTGTCAGATCGTGTTCAGCTATTCTTAGTATTCTGTTAGTATTAATGATAGAGTAATAGGTTTTAAAATCTGGTAGATTCAGCCCTCCTTTGTTCTTAGGCAGTGTTAATTTTGGATAGGAAATTCTGGTTTTCTTAGGTTCCCATATAAACTTTGCCAGAAAGGTGTGTATTTGGTTAAAGAGTTTATTATGTATTATTACCTGTGATGTCATGAAAATGTACATTAGTCTAGGTAAAATATTCATTTTTATCATTGATACTTTTGCCATGAATGGTAGTTTTAGGTTGTTCCACCTTTTACAGTCTTGCATTATGTTTTGCCATTTGAGAGTTACATTATATTGGTAGAAATCTTGTTTATTCTGCAAAAAAGGTAATTCCTACATATTTAGTTTCTTCTTTTATTTTTATTGTGTCCAGAAGTGGTATTAATGGAATGAGTTTGGGTGTTTTTAAGGGGAAAATACTGGTTTTATTAAGATTTAATTTATAGTAAGACATGATCGAGAATTCTTTAATTGCAGTTATTTTGTTTATATCTGAATTTGGTGTGATGCAGTATATGTTCAGATCATCTGCAAAAGCGGTGAGATAAATTTTGAAGTTGTGTACTGATGGGGGGTTATGATATGTATTTTGTTTAATGTGTAAGAATAGAGGTTCTAAGTATAGGTTAAAGAGAAAGGGTGATAACGGTTATCCTTGCCTTGTTCAATTTTTTATCAGAATTCTATTTGACCACGTTTTATTAATATATAGGGATGTATAGGGATTACTATAGAGAGTTTGGATGATCTGTATGAAGTTATTAGGTATATCAAAGTACGGTAATGTTTGGAGTAAGAATTCTATGTTGACCTGATCAAATGCCTTGTGAGCATCTACTATCATTGTATAGATGTTAGTATTGTTCCGATTTGCATAGGAAATTAGCACATCTAATGTTAGTGTGTTGCCACTAGTCTTTCTATGTGGTGTAAATCCAGATTGTTCTGAAGAAATTATTTTTTTCTATCAGGTTTTTCAATATATTTGCAAATATTGAGGTAAGTATTTTTGCATCCAGGTTTAAGAGGGAGATGGGTCTGTAGCTGTCAGGGTTTTTGGGGCCAGCATGTTCTTTTAATATAAAGATGGTTTTAGAGGCATTGAAGTGAATATCATTTATTTTATTGTCTATTATGTAGTACAAAATATAATGTAGTAGTTTAGCTATCAAGGGGGTAAATGCTTTGTAGAATCCTGAGGTGAGACCATCTGGTCCCGGAGCCTTGTGCGTTTTTAAGTGTTTGATTGTTGTGATTATCTCATTGATGGATATTGGTTCAGTTAGTTTTTTTTTGTTGGTCTAAATCTAGTTTGGGGAATTTCAGTTTTTGAAGGAAAAGAGTTTTATCTTCCTTTGATGTTTGTAATGTTTGCTCTCCATATATCTGAGAGTATATTTGTTCAAATATTTTGACAATGTCCTCATTTTTTGTGAAGTTTTTGTCCTTGTGGTTTATTTCTGATATATTGGAGGCAGTTTTGTGTTGGGAAATAATTCTGGATAGAGCTCTAGATGGGATTTGTGCTTCTTCTGCATAGGTGGCTAGCATCCTGGCTTCGTAGAATGACAGGTTTCTGGTTTCTTGTATATAAAGGTCTCTTTGCATTTTTAAGAGTTCTTCCTCTGTCTGTATATTAGGGTTACTTAATAGTTCTTTTTCAAGATGCTCTATTTTCCCTTTCAGTGTCTGTTCCTCTTTTAGTTGTATTTTTTTATAATATGCTGCTTTTTTGATAAATACACCTCTAATTTGTGCATTGGTCGCAGCCCATTCTATGTCCATTGGTACTTGAGAGTTGAGAGTATTAGCAAGAGATGTTTTTAGTATTTCTTCTACTTCTGTTATCACTTCTATTTTGGTGATCAAATTGGGGTTTAATGACCAGTTATACCTTCTATTCTCTCTATATATTTTTTGTCCCAGTAGATGTTCAGTGTGATTTTAGAATGGTCTGAAAAAAACCTGGTGTGGATAATTGTTGTTGGGCCCATGTTAAGAGGGAGATGGGTCTGTAGCTGTCAGGGTTTTTGGGGCCAGCATGTTCTTTTAATATAAAGATGGTTTTAGAGGCATTGAAGTGAATATCATTTATTTTATTGTCTATTATGTAGTACAAAATATAATGTAGTAGTTTAGCTATCAAGGGGGTAAATGCTTTGTAGAATCCTGAGGTGAGACCATCTGGTCCCGGAGCCTTGTGCGTTTTTAAGTGTTTGATTGTTGTGATTATCTCATTGATGGATATTGGTTCAGTTAGTTTTTTTTTGTTGGTCTAAATCTAGTTTGGGGAATTTCAGTTTTTGAAGGAAAAGAGTTTTATCTTCCTTTGATGTTTGTAATGTTTGCTCTCCATATATCTGAGAGTATATTTGTTCAAATATTTTGACAATGTCCTCATTTTTTGTGAAGTTTTTGTCCTTGTGGTTTATTTCTGATATATTGGAGGCAGTTTTGTGTTGGGAAATAATTCTGGATAGAGCTCTAGATGGGATTTGTGCTTCTTCTGCATAGGTGGCTAGCATCCTAGCTTCGTAGAATGATAGGTTTCTGGTTTCTTGTATATAAAGGTCTCTTTGCATTTTCAAGAGTTCTTCCTCTGTCTGTATCTTAGGGTTACTTAATAGTTCTTTTTCAAGATGCTCTATTTTCCCTTTCAGTGTCTGTTCCTCTTTTAGTTGTATTTTTTTATAATATGCTGCTTTTTTGATAAATACTCCTCTAATTTGTGCATTGGTCGCAGCCCATTCTATGTCCATTGGTACTTCAGAGTTGAGAGTATTAGCAAGAGATGCTTTTAGTATTTCTTCTACTTCTGTTATCACTTCTATTTTGGTGAGCAAATTGGGGTTTAATGACCAGTTATACCCTCTATTCTCTCTCTATATTTTTTTGTCCCAGTAGATGGTCAGTGTGATTTTAGAATGGTCTGAAAAAAACCTGGTGTGGATAATTGTTGTTGGGCCCATGTTAATGAATATATCTGAAATTAAAAAGAAGTCTATTCTTGATCACATTTCATGGCATTGCGAATAAAATGTGAATTTCCTGGTTTTATCATCATTATCTCCATATTTAAATGGGTCATATAGTTTGACGTCTTGTTTGAATTTGTTTAAAGCTAAAGAGGCTTGTTTATTATATGATTTAGTCAGGTTAGATTTGTCCTTCTCTGGGTTTTGGTATGTGTTCCAGTCAACTACAATCACTAAATAGTGGTCTTTAAATTGGTTTAAGGTTGGATATAGTGACATAAAGAAGTGTTGTTTGTTACTACAGGGTGCATATATATTAAGCACCATTATAGGTTTTGGTAGTGTGGGGTTAGTAAATGCTACGTAATACCATCTTCCCTCCTTGTCGGCTTTGGCTTTAAGGATTTTTTCCTGAAATAGTTTTTTTATTATTATGGCCACCCCAGCACTGTTTGTTTTTCCCTCTGAGGCTATGGTTTGCCTTATCCATTTCTTCCTGCTAATTTCTGTCCATTGCTCTGTGGTCAAATGTGTTTCTTGTATTTTTATGAGATTAGCTTTGGTTTTCAATGCAAGGTATAGGAATAATTTTCTTTTTTTGGCATTTTGGAGTCCTTTAATATTCCACAACTCTAGTTCCCACATTTATTTATTAAATATATTCATTAGATATGATTTGTGAGTTAGTTTGTATTTGTGGTCTTCGTATGTGTTGGTGTGTAATGGTTGTGTAAAGCATCTGTCTATGCCCGTCCCTTCTCTGTGCCTATCCACTATACCCCTGGACCAGGAATAATCAAAAGGGGAGGGTGAAGGTTCAATATGTGGATGACTTTGCCATCTAATCTTTCATTGTGTTTTCTTTTTACAAGTGGATTTGTTGCATATTAACCCCCCTGTGTGACTGTATACAATACGAACTAAGCTGAACAAAATAGTTCCCCAGAAAACATTGCTAATAAAGTCCCTAGTCCCTTTCAACAAAACTATTATACATTTGTTGTGTTGCAGTTAGAGTGCAGCATGTATTGTTTTTATCTTGTGATTTGTTCTTCCTAATAGTGTTTTTAAAGCAGTCCATTGAAAATATTTTCTAAATAGTGTATATCAGGTTGTGTAACATCGTTTTGTTATATTAATGCCAGGTTTGTCAAACTCCTTTGGTATCTGTATGGTCTTTCACATAAATCTATGTGGGTTGTGAAATAAAATCTTGGCACCTATAACCTGTCTAATAATGTAACTGTAGACATCATATTTATACACATTTCCTCAGTAGTTTATATCCAATTGCATAACATGGTATTAGTGTTTAGTTGTCACCCTTGACATAGTTGCCTTTTCCTTCCACTTATTACTTAACCGTCCCTTTATTTATTCAGATTTTTGTATATCTATGGTGCCTATTTAGTCTTTCACATCTATCTGTAAGGAATATAATACATGTACTTGGCACTTATCATCTTTCTAATGATATATTTTTAAAACAGCATGTTAATGAACAATTTCTCAGTAGCTTATGTCAGGTAGTGTAACACAGTATTTTTAATCAGATGTCAGCTTGTCATATTTACATTTTCCATTCATTCTGCTACTTTCCCTCCCCTTTATAAACTAAGTATTTAATCAGCATTGGTGCCTATATAGCCTTCCACATATATTATGTAGGTTATATAATGTGTTGTTGGTACCTCTACTCCTGGGTTGGAGAGAGATTAAAAAAAAACATTTGCATGCACATATATTTCTCAGGTCAGGCAGATCCTTATCTGCAGTTTGCTTAGCAGGTTACATTTCAGTTTTTAAGTATTATTAGGTTACATTTGCAAGTTTCTGATTTTAACATTTTTCAGCATTTATGCAAGTCATTAGTCCTTTTCCTAGAATATGTCTGCAAGCTACACTGGTTTCTAGTAGATTATTACTTATGTATTATTTAAGGCTGAGTTCTTCAATCAGTCATACAGTGATGGGTGTACAGTCTTAGTGAGTATTTCAGTGTAACAGTACCTTAATTCTTCAAGGTCTTGCTTGCAGAATGTTGTGCAAATTTGGTGCTTGTTTACTTCTTTAAAAAGGAGTAGGTCAGTTTCTGTTTTTGACACTCAAGACTATTCAGAAGCTTTTAACAGTCCCTTTAGTATGGTTGGTCTTCACAATGGAGCCCTCAAGTTTGTAGGGGGAACGATTTAACAAGCCAAAGTCCCTGAAGGTTGTTCCTTCCTGAAATGTTCATAGGTTCATAGTACTAATCTATGAACCTATGAACCTATGAAATGTGCGCATCGGAAATGGCAGTTGATTTTTGGTTCCTACACAAGCTATACTTTTTCCTGTCCTTCTCGTGGCTTACTTGTGAAGTTAAGGGCCTAGGCAGCCAGGGAATGTTCTCTGGAATGGATTCCCATCTACAATGCTCACAAATTGGCTTGCTTCTTCACTCAAGGATCGTTTATCATATTTTGAACTTTTATTTCTTTTCTAAAGGTGGAATCTGCTTGAAAACAGCCAGAAATGTCTCCTTTGCCTCTTTGGGGTTAGCTACCATGTATTTGACTTCTTTAACATAGAAAATTAATAGATTTGGGAATTTCATGTGGAATTTGATTTTTTTTCTCTATTTGAAATCTGCAGTATGGTGAAAGCAGTTGCCTGGTTTGTCTTATCTGTATGGGAAGATCCAGAGAAAATGAGATTTTGTTATTATTCCAGGCAAGTGTGCCTTTTTGTTTTTTGATTTTGTTTACTTCTTGATAGTTTAGTATTTTAATGTACACAGGTCTTGGATTCAGTGTTGATCGCATTACTCTCAGAGCTCTATGGGCTCTTTCTATTGTCATTTGCTATGTTTCTTCAGACTGATCCAGCAGGGAATTTATTATTTGTCTGATTGTAAGTATTAGATTATTGTGAGTTACAGATTCAGGTATTCCTCTAATGATAATATTATTCCTTTGAGATCTTGCTTCAAGGTCTGTTAGTTTTTCTTGTAGACTTTATATTTCTTTGTCCTGGGAATCAGTTCTTTGAGTTAAAGACTTTATTTTTATCTCATTTTCAGTTATTTTGGATTCTGATTTTTCCATCCTGGTTACTATTTGGCTAAATGAGTCCCCAAAGGTTTGGAATTGTAAAGATAATTCCTTTATTGCTTGCTGAATAGGTAGTAATGCAGCTCTTATGTCTTCCAAATTTGCTGGCTGATCAGGCTTACTTTTATTTGCAGTTTTAGAACTGTCTGATTGTTTAGTTGTCTTCTGTCTTTTG
>NC_056725.1:1195584566-1195597066 GCF_019279795.1 Protopterus annectens | reverse complement strand
TAGCTTAAACAAACAAATTAGAGATCTTGTCAAATCCTCCAAAGCTAATAAAGAAACAAAAATACCCAGCCTAGCTAAGGATAATTACAAATCATTATTTAACTACGCTCAAAAATCTAAAAGGGAATACCCAAGGGAATACCCAGCTATGCACTGAACGGGTTGTTGATAGCACCACCCATATTCAACTGGAGGTAATAGTCAACCTGCTAGCTGGCAGATTTGGAGCAAACTTCATCCCCCTGTCCCCACTGATCATCCCCAACAGTATACCTGCCAGCATTCCTCAGTCTATTATCTCAAGAGAGCAGGTCATCTCTGTGCTCTCCAAGGCCAAAAACATGGTATCAATGAGAAAGAACATCCAAGGTTGTCTTTTTGAACAACTTAAAACATGACCTAGCAGACCCATTTGGGTCCTTCTTTAACCACAGCCTGTGATCTGGCTGTGTTCTGGGGAGTAGAGGACAGCAATAGTAATCCTTTTGCACAAAGGGGGACCATCAAAAAGTTCAGTTACAGGCTTGCTGTTCTTGAACTGTTTGTAAGTTTCTGTGAGGCCATTTTTTGCTTGGGCTAAAGGAAAGTTTCTCTGTTGATCAGTGGCAGTGAAAAACATTGAGCAGCCTGCCTGCCCCTGTGGGTGTGGTTACTGACTTGAAACTGTAGTTTTATTGGCCATTCTGGGTCAATTCCAAAACTCCTTCATCTTCCTCTCTTAAAACCTGGTTGCCTCATGGTTTTGGCGTCTTTTCAGGCTTGTTGGCTGTTGGTGAAGCACCCACCAAGAGGAGAAAACGCTGAGAGAAGAAAGGAGCCACTTTTGAGACTTTAAGTATTTTTCCTCTTTTTATTTGCATAGTTTTTCTGCATAGCCACCTATTTTGAGCATTTTCTGGCTTGTTAAATTTGATTTCTGCATTAGTAACTGTATTTAGAGCACAACCTAGAGCTGTTTACTGAATTTCCTGTTTGCACTTATTTTTAAAATCGTTTTTTTCTCAAAACTTGCATTTTATCTGTCTTTGGCCTAGCACTCTTGTGTGGGGTCATTTACTGCACTGTTATAACTTGTTGATACTTGTTAACCTCTGCTATCTCTGAAAAAACAAAAACAAAAAAAAATCTTGCTTTTTTCCCACTTTTCTGAGATTTAAAAAAGTTCAGTTACAGGCTTGCTGTTCTTGAACTGTTTGTAAGTTTCTGTGAGGCCATTTTTGCTTGGGCTAAAGGAAAGTCTCTCTGTTGATCAGTGGCAGTGAAAAACATTGAGCAGCCTGCCTGCCCCTGTGGGAGTGGTTACTGACTTGAAACTGTAGTTTTATTGGCCATTCTGGGTATATTCCAAAACTCCTTCATCTTCCTCTCTTAAAACCCTCTTTTGCGCGGTTTTGCGTGTTTTTGAGCATAGCGCAACAACGGGCAGCGCCGCCTAATTGGGTTTAAACTATTCCTGGCTCCACAAAGTCTGTTCTTCACTTTTTCCCTTAGAACTGCTCTATCTCTCAATTTAAACACCACATTCTCATTCTAAGGCCCTTCACTGGTCCAATTAAGTAATCCTACAAGTTAGCACTATTAAACCATAAGCACTACTTACTCTTATACTCTCTACGATTGCCCTGTCCTCTATTGGTCCGTCTTAAATTCAGTTTCCCTATTACTCTAGCATGTCCAAAGGTCAGTCAATGGTTTCCTCTCCAGTCCAGCTGGTGAATCTGGGAATTTTGAGGCAATGTTACAACTGTCTCATGTACATGGACAACCCTCTCCTCCTCCAAACAGGTTCAAATATATGTGAGAGATGCAACTATTTAGCCAAACTGGAGGTTGAGCTCTCTCATCTCAAAACTGGTGTAGCCAGTCAGGAGGAGAAGGTAACCTCACACAACACAATTCCAGTATCACATAGTCCCACCACATCAGCGAACCAAACACATAAATACACAAAAACATACTCGGAGGCTCTAAATAAAAATCTACCTAAGCAACAGAGACCTCCAAAGCAGACATCCAAGCAAACGCTACCTCAAAACAAAACACACACAACACATAACCCACAAAGTCAGTGTGCCAAGCAGCCATAGCCCTTAAGGCTGAATAACACACCTGATACTCTTGTTATAGGTGACTCTATTGTCAGACACACTGACGTCCCGCTCACCAGGCTGAATAAAGAGAAGGTCACAGTGAGCTGCCTGTCGGGTGCTAGGCTCCACCACATAACGCAAGCACTCAGGTCACTCCAAAGCAAATACAAATATGACTCAGTCATTGTACATGCTGGTGTGAATGAGCTGAGACGTATCTCCCTGGACTACATGAAAAGAGACATAGAGGAGCTCTCTGATCATGTAGCCCAGGCTGGTATGACCCTGACCTTGAGCAGTATCTTACCCTCACCTAGAATGATGCCACAGTACAAAGACAAAATGATCGATTTTAACAATTGGCTAAAATTTTGGTGTCATTCAAAGGGGATCCAGTGTCTGTCAGCCTGGGATGACATGCTCGACAAGCCACGTTGCTTCACTAGGGACGGCTTGCAGCTGTCACCACTGGGCTTTCGGATATTGGCAAAGGCTCTTGCCACCCCCATGGTGCCTTTTTTAGGCAAGGCTCAAAAGTCAAACCCACCCCCATAGACAGCACAAGGAACAAGAAACTAAGGGTAATGCTGCTAAACACCAGAAGTCTTAACCTCAAGATGCATGCACTCGAAGCTCTCCTCAGTATGGAGAACATCGATATCTGTGCAGTGACAGAAACCTGGTTCAAGGCTCCAGAGAGCACCCCAGCACTACCAGGCTATACCTCATATCATGCTTTTCGGCCCCAAAACCTGGACCAAACCACAAAAGGAGGGGGAGTTTCCATATTTATCAAGGATATCCACACCTCCAGGTTAGTGGCATTGCACGAAGTATCGGAGACCATCCATGTGCAACTAACAGTGGGCAAGACTGCTTTTCAGTTTATAGCATCCTACAGACTACCCTCTCAAAGTCAGGAATCCCATTCAGCTTTCCTGAAAACATTGGAGAACATGAAGATCTCTCCGAACACCATTATATTGGGTGACTTCAACTACCCAAACATTGACTGGAAGCACTACTCAAGCCCCAGCACCTTAGCCCAAAGATTCCTGGAAATTATAAACTTAAATGCTATGGAACAACTAGTCACCACTCCCACAAGAGGGGACAACATACTAGACCTGATCATTACCAACATGGGGACTCTATGCTCCACACCAGAAGTATATCCCTCATTGGTAAGATCAGACCATAAATTAATTTCACTGGATGTCCACATCCCGTCCCTACCCCCAGCCCAGAAAACCACAGTGAAAAACTTCTCAAAAGCGAACTTCTCACTTCTCAAAACCAAAGTGGAATCCTTCAAGGCCCCAGGGCCAGTGGAAACTACAGCCCAAACTGCAGGATCCTATATAAATGCATTCTACGGACATCTCCAGGAATGCATGGATCATGCTATCACAAACAAAACCAAGACCCAATCATCCAAAGGCAGGCATCCAGTCTGGTGGACCCCTGCCATAAATAAACTGTACAACAGAAGGAGGAAGCTACTACATGATAGAGCAAAATCCCTAATAGGGAAGGCATTTCTGATCAGTACTAGCAAAAAATTACGATCCCTCATAAAATCCTCCAAGACCAGCTTCGAGAGAAAAATTGCACAGGACACCAAAGACAATCATAAGGCTTTTTTCAGTTATGTTAGAACCCTGGGATGCAACTCCCAGACTTGTTCTGAGTTGATTCTAAACGACAAAAAATACACTGAAACTACAGACATCGCCAATATCCTGGCAGACAGGTTCAGTGCAAACTTCTCCCCCCCCCCCAAAAGAGCAAGTATCTATCCCGGCAGAGGGCTGCCTCCCAAACATCTCAGATGCTCAGGCGAAGGCTGCCCTCTCCAAAGCAAAAAACACTGCTTCCATGGGACCAGATGGTGTCCCAGGTTGCATCCTACATGAACTACAAGAGGAACTAATCCCTCAAATAAAACAGCTATACAACCTCAGCCTCACTACAGGATATGTGCCCACAGAATGGCGTACAGCAACAGTGGTCCCACTCCAGAAAGGTGGAGCCTCTACAGACCCTGGAAACTATCGCCCCATAAGCCTGACTAGCTTAGTCTGCAAGGCTATGGAGAGGATCATCATGGAGCTCATAAACAAAGACATTGGGGATCTACAGACACTAGATCCTACCCAGTTCGGCTTTGTCAAGGGCAGATCCTGCCTTTTGAACCTGGTTGACTTCTTTGAAACAGTCACCAAAGCCATAGATGAAGGGAAGGTAGTCCACACAGCCTATCTGGACCTTGCAAAGGCATTTGACACAATACCCCACTCGGGCATCATAGATAAGCTATCCAGCTTAAATATAAACCCCTATGTCACAAGATGGGTCGCAAACTGGCTCAAAGACAGAACCCACAGAGTGAGAGTTGCTGGAGCCATGTCAGACTTGAAACCGGTCACAAGTGGCGTCCCACAGGGTTCTGTCCTGGGACCACTTTTGTTTGGTATATACTTTTCTGAGGTACAGGCAAACGTGGGAGGACTATGGCTCACCAAGTTCGCAGACGACTGCAAACTGGGCGCCATAATCAACTCTCCATCTGACACAAACATCCTTCAAAAAGGTCTCACAGAGACAGATAACTGGTGCCAGTGCCATGGTTTAAAGCTAAATGCCAAAAAATGTATAGTCATACCCTTTGGCAAAAACAATGTGCCCACAAATTACCACATAGGCGGAAACCCATTAAGTACAGAGAAAGTTATTAGGGACCTGGGGACCCAAGTTGATAGCAATCTCTCCTTTGAAAACCACATTGTCAAAGTGGTTAGAAAGACCTTCTACATAGCCCACCTCATCACAAAGGGTTTCACATCTTGATCAAGAGAGGTAATCGTGCCCCTTTATTCATCCTCATCAGGCCCATCATAGAATACAATGCCCCTTTTGGGATGTACCTTACCCGACAGCTGCAGCAATTAGAAAGACCCCAAAAGTATCTCACCAAGAGGATCAAGGGTCTCAAACAGATGCCATATGCTGCTTGGTTAAAAACTCCAGCTCTACTCAGTTGCATACCGCCTACTTGAGGCGATCTATGCCTGACATACAAAGCTATGTCAAATCCAGAATTAATGGACATGCTCCACCTCAGTAAATCTAAATCCCTTAGAGCCACATGCTCGAGGGACTTGAACCTCAGCACAGAAATAAATAGAACTTGCTGGAGGGACAGGTTCATAACCCAGAGGCTCCCTTCACTCTGGAATAGAATTCCAGTTCATGTGAGGCAGAGCACCTCACTGAATCTCTTCAAGAAGAATCTCGATAAGTGGATGGGGGATCGTGGGTTTGTCCCAGGGATTACTCCCGTGTCACTATTAGACAGAGGCACAGTAAACTAAACCTTAAAAAGGGCACATTATACTCAAATCAAGGGGTGGCGTAAGCCATACAGAATCGGGCTAGGCTTATAATTGCCCCAGGGCAGATAGCCTAGTATGAACCTATGAACCTATGAACCTATAAGCTTGAATAGCCTCATCTGCAAGGCCTTGGAAAGAATCATTATTGACCTTATCAACAAGGACATAGTTAATCTCCAAACTCTAGACCATCCCCAGTTCAGATTCCTTAAGGGTAGATTATTCCTGTTAAACCTGATTGACTACTTTGAGAAAGTAATCAAGGCACTGGACAAGGAAAAGGCAGTGCATACTACCTGCCTTGACCAAGCCAAACCATTTAACACAGTTCTCCACTCAGGAATTATAGAGAAACTCTCCCAGTTGTGAATTAACCTCTACAACACTAGATGGGTAGCCAATTATCTCGCCAACAGGACACATACTGTCAAAGTGGATGACTTCACCTCCAGAAAAAAACAGCTACTAGTGGCATTCCACAGGGTTCTGTGCTGGATCCATTACTGTTTGGAATTTATTTTTCAGAAGTTCAGGCAAACACGAATGGCCTATGTCTGACCAAGTTTGCTGGTGACTAAAAATTGGGAGCAATTGTTTAGTCACTCAACCATGTGAATACTATACAGAAAGGGTTAATACAGACAAACAATCAATGCCAAAGCCACAGATTAAAGCTAAACTCAAAAAAATGCATTAATATTCCCTTTGGGAAAGATGACTTTTCCCTTTGGGAATATAGACTGGGATCACTACTCTAGCCCCAACAATCTAGCCCAAAGGTTCCTAGAGTTCATAAACTCAAATGCCATGGAACAACTAGTCACCATTCTCACAAGAGGAGATAACATACTAGATCTCATCATCACGAACATGGGGTCACAATGTTCAACACCGGAAGTATACCCTTCACTGGTGAGATCAGACCATAAACTAATCTCACTGGAAGTCCACATCCCGCCCCCACCTGAGATAAAAAAGACCACAGTGAAGAACTTCTCAAAAGCCGACTTCACACTTCTAAAGGCTAGTGTGGTCTCTTTTATGGCCCCCGAGACTGCGGAAACCATTACTCAAGCCGCTGAATCACTTAAAAATGTCTTCTACCAGCACCTACAGGACTGCATGGATCAGGCAATCCCAAACAAAGACCCTTTGTACCAAAGGCAAGCGTCCAGTTTGGTGGACCCCAGCCATAAACAAGCTCTACAACAAAAGGAGGAAGCTACTACAAGATAGAGCAAAATCCTTAAAAGGGAAAACACCCTTGATCATTATAAGTAAAAAATTAAGATCTCTCATAAAATCATCCAAGGCAAATTTTGAGAGAAAAGTCACCAAGGACTCAAAGGACAATCATAAGGCCTTCTTTAGCTATGTAAGAAACCTGGGAGGAAACTCCCAGATATGCTCTGAATTAGTTCAAAATGATGTAAAAATTACTGAACCTACAGACATTGCCAACATACTGGCTGACAGGTTCAGTGCAAACCCCCCCTCCCCGCCAAAAGGTGAGATATCTATACCAGAGAATTATAGCCCCCCAAACATCACAAACGCTCAGGTGAGAACTGCTCTCTCCAAGGCAAAAAACACAGCATCCATGGGACCAGATGGTGTCCCTGGATGTGTGCTCCACGAACTCAATGAGGAATTAAACCTGCAGTTAGGGCAGCTGTTTAATCTTAGCCTCACCTCAGGATACGTGCCTAAGGAGTGGTGTACGGCTACTGTGGTCCCACTTCACAAAGGAGGTGCCTCCACTGACCCGGGAAATTACCGTCCCATCAGCTTGACAAGCTTGATCTGCAAAGTTATGGAGAGGATCATAATGGAACTCATAAATAAAGACATAGGAGACTTGCAGACTTTGGATCCGACCCAGTTTGGCTTTGTCAAGGGCAGATCATGCCTTTTAAACCTGGTGAACTTTTTCAAAACAGTCACCAAGGCCATTGATGAGGGAAAGGCAGTCCACACAGCCTACCTCGACCTGGCAAAGGCTTTCGACACAATACCCCACTCAGGTATCTTTGAAAAACTCATCAGCTTAAATGTAAACCCATACGTCACAAGATGGGTTGCAAATTGGCTAAGTGACAGAACCCACAGGGTCAGAGTTGCTGGCGCCATGTCAGACTCAAAGCCTGTCACAAGTGGTGTCCCACAGGGCTCAGTCCTGGGCCCTCTCCTGTTCGGCATCTACTTTTCAGAAGTACAAGCAAACACAGGAGAATTATGGCTGACAAAATTTGCAGATGACTGCAAACTGGGCCATAGTTGAGAACACATCTGACACAGATATCCTTCAGAAGGGTCTTATAGAAACGGAAAACTGGTGCCAGAACCATGGCCTAAAGTTAAACGCCAAAAATGCATAGTCATACCCTTCGGGAAAAACAAGGTTACCCCTAGCTACCATATAGGCGGCAACCCACTAAGCACAGAAGAGGTTATCAGGGATCTGGGTACCCAGGTTGACAGTAACCTTTCATTTGATACTCACATTGCCAAAGTAATTAGGAAGACCTTCTACATTGCCCACCTGATCATGAAGGGATTTGCATCTAGATCAAGGGAAGTCATCATCCCCCTGTACTCATCACTCATCAGGCCAATGATTGAGTACAATGCCCCACTCGGAATGTATCTGACACGACACCTGCAGCAACTGGAAAGGCCCCAAAAGTTCCTCACCAAAAGGATAAAGGGTCTCAAAAATATGTCCTATGCTGCCCGACTGAAGGAACTTCAGCTCTACTCAGTCGCCTACCGTCTGCTCAGAGGTGACCTGTGCCTGACATACAAGGCCATGTCCAACCCAGAATTGATGAACATGCTTCACCTCAAAAAATCTAGATCCCTCAGAACTACAAGGGCGGGAGACTTAAACCTTGACACGGTTATTAATAGGACGTGCTGGAGGGACAGATTCATCACCCAGAGACTCCCTATGCTGTGGAACAAAATCCCAGTACATGTGAGGCAGAGCACCTCGCTGGCTTTGTTCAAGAGAAATCTTGACCAATGGATGGGAGATCGCAGATATACCCCAGGGATTATCTCAGTGTCACTGCTTGACAGAGGCACAGCAAAATAATGGGCATAGTATTCTCCAAACTAAAGGGGTGGCGAAAGCCACAAAACTCTGGCTAGGCTTATAAATGCCCTTGGGCAGATAGCCTAGTATGAACCTATGAACCTATGAACCTATGACATCCCTGCTTATTACATTATAGACAACACCCCTCTAAGTATAGGCCCAGTGGTACATGATCTGGGTACCCAGGTTGACAGCAATCTGAACTTCAACCACCATGTATCCACAGTAGTAAAGAAATCCTTCTATGTTTTATTACTACATATAATAGTAATTCTAAACAAATTTCAGGAATTATCCAAAAAAACTGGTATTTTATTTCCAATAACTCTTTTTTGGTTGAGAAATTAGGCCAAAAACCCCAAATAGTTTATAGGAGGGGAACAAATATTAAAGAACTGCTACAGTATGATTCTGGGCTAAACCAGTTATGTAGATCTAAAGGTTCCTTTCCTTGCGGATCGTGTAATTGGTGCAAGACCATCCACACCAGTAACACTTTCTGTATAAGGGGTTTGAAATATGATATCAAATCTAAGATAAATTGTGAAACTAAGTCAGTTATTTACATAGCATTCTGTGTTTGTTGCCCTAGTTTTTATGTCGGTAAAACCGACAGAAAACTTAGAGAACGGGTGTACCAACACTGTTATGCAATAAAAAATTGTAAAAATGAAAACGCTTTGGCCAAACATATAATAAAAAATCCGGGGCATAGTTTCCAATTTATGGGCATTGATAACATAATGCCATCTGCCCGGGGTGGACCTATATCTCTGCTATTGGAGAACCGGGAATTGGAGTGGCAACTCAGATTAGATGCCTTCAATTCCCCGGGTTTAAATGAGACTTGCAACATTGCTCCTGCGTTAAAATATAGAGCTTATCTCAGGCGATAACTCCTATTAGTTCATATAGTTTCTTACTAGATATTAACCACTTTTAGATTTGATGCATACTATATCCCCAACAGTTTCACATATCAATAATTTTAATCGACTGTTATTTGAGTGGGTCGATCTTTTACTTGTAATTTAGCACCTCTGGTATCAATTTTATTTAATTTTATGTAGTTTTAACTCTACCTATATATGTCTCTATACAGGAGCCTTTATGTAAAAGTTATTAAAAGGTGTCATTTTAATTTTTCCCTGTTAGAACATATGGTTTTACAGTTCATATATACATATGTATACATATACAATGTTTTACACGTTTTTATACACACTTTTTTATGTATTTTCATAATGATTAATATTTTTAGTAGAGATAAGGTTTGGACGTGTCTTTTTTGCTATAGGTTTTGCATAGTTATTTATTTTATGCATAGAATATACACTTATACATTTTGTTACAAAGTATTGATTACACATCCTCAGGAAGTGATGTAACATGTGATATCTACAATGTATTTAAATGCTCAGTAAGTTTTGGCGCCTTACTGAACATTTTGTTTACTCTGATGAAGCTTCCGCTTACAGAGAAGCGAAAACGCTAACCTATTTTTGTTAATAAATTTGCGTTAAGGATTTCTTCAGGTGTGCGAGACTGTTTGGCTTCCGACTTTTGTTTTCTACAAATCCTTCTATGTGGTACATCTCATAAGTAAAGGCATCATATCTAGATCGAAGGATGTTATGATTCCATTATACTCTGCCCCCATCAGACCAATAATTAAGCAGTATGCTCCGTTTTACATATGCCTCAGCAGACACCTACAAATGCTGGAGAGACCACAGAAATGTTTTCACCAAGAAAACACAGGGTACACAAAACAAGTCCAATGTGGAAAGACTGAAAGTCCTGTCACTATATTCTATTTTCTACTGGCTGCTAAGGGGTGACCTGTGCCTGGCTTATAGGGCAGTGTCTGACCCGGGCCTGATGGAAATGCTACATGTTCATAAATCAAATTGCATAAGGGCCCCTCACCCCAGAGATCTTACCTGGCTTCTGAGATGAACAAACTATGCTGGAGAGTTAGATATATGTCCCAGAGACTGCCTCTTCCCTGGAACAAGCCTTCAGTTCACATAAAACAGAACCCCTCCCTGACCCTGTTCAAATGCCTCTAATGGACAGAGGCAGTTGCAAACTTCGCTCACCTAACCACTGACAACTAGTACAACTCAGGATAAATATGGTTAGGCTTGTAAGGGCTCTAGGGCCATTAGCCTAATAACCTTCTATGAACCTATGAACCTATATGGGAGGGTCATGCAAACCTATAGTTCATTATCATAAGCATCACATCATGCAACATATATGGAGAAAAGCAGCAGCATATATTGTCAAATGCAGCTAGGGTATGAGCCACACGTATGAGAAATAGTTTATCAAAAAAAAAACTACTGTTATCACATATGATGCATATTTCTGAATGGTTCATCAGAGCCTTATCATTACATGTGGATGTATTATAAAATTTCTTTAAAAAGGCAAGGCTATTTAAAGCAAATCTGTGTTTGCATATCAATTAGAGTTCCTATAATAAGTCAAAACAAGATATGAGAAATGTTAGAACTTTTTAACTTGCGAAAATGTCCCCTGAGCACATGGTTGAACTATAGGTGTACACCTTTTTAGTTCCTGTCATAGTACACTTAAAATTCATGTTTTATGTTGTGTGAGGCATCATTTAGGTATGCAGTTTGAGACATATAATTTAAGATACAGCACTTGCATGTTTACAGAGTATTGTGATAAGATAGGAAAAACCTTACATCCTGTAGTGTTATTTTTGCATTCTGTTTGTTTTTACCTGGGTGAAATGTGGGGAAATTATTTGAAATAATCACCAAATTCATTATTTATTCATTATTTATTTATTTATTTGCATTTGTTGACTGGGATAGTCCACTGAGCCAAGTGGGCCCATTTTCAGTGGAGGCCCGGGGAGAAAAGCTCCACAAGATTAGTTACATTGCATTGCATTACATTTACATTGAATTACATTTGTAGGGTTACATTACATTACTATTAATAGAACAATGTAATCTCAAAAAGCACACAAACCTTTAAATCACCACCAGAAGGAATAAACCAGAATCCGCAAAGTATGCTTTAGCGCTTTCGTTTTTTAATAAAAACTTCTTCAGAATGACATACATAATAACTGACCCTCCTTTTGTACACTCCCACAAACCTTTTGCTCCAATGACTTACAAATGATTAATTAATTAATTAATTAATTAATTAATCAATTAATGGGATCATAATAATTAAATTAAAAATAGAATTACATAAATACAAAATCGAGACAACACCCATAAAAATATTGACCATGTAAATACAACTCTAAGAATGGCCACAAATGACATCATATGTTTGTAAAAATTTATATATATATATATATATATATATATATATATATATATATGTTCGTAATTATAAATAACCTTCTGCTTTTAATCTTAGTATAGAGCTGATAGAAATATTACTGTTTAAACCTGGTTCTTGTGTTGCATTGGTCCTCAACTGCCACCTAAGTTCCTTAGCCTCTAGGTAGTCATTGAGGGGTCCACCTCTTTCACCTAGTGAAACTTGCTCTATAATGCAAAACTTGAAATAGTGTCCTTCATTGTTTTTAATATGCAAAGCCAGGACATTTTTAATGTCTTGTTTTTTGATGTCATAATAATGTTGATATATTCTACTTCTAAATGCATTAATCGTCTTTCCTATGTAAAAACTGGGGCATTGAGAACACTTTGCCAAATAAACAACTACCTTACTGTTGCAGGAATATTTTTTCTTATATACAAATTTCCCATAATTTGGAATATCAATCTCAGTTCCCTCTATAATATGTTGACATTCCATACAAAAACCACATTTAAACATGCCTTTCTTTCCATAATATCCGTCATGTGACCTCTCTATCATATTTTTCAAAGTTATGTCTTTTTTATATACAAT
>NC_056725.1:1195457066-1195579566 GCF_019279795.1 Protopterus annectens | reverse complement strand
CAATGGAACTTATCATAACTAACCTGGTTAACAACGATATCTAAAATAAGACTTGATCCCCAGCAGTTCAGTTTTGTAAAGGTTAGATCCTGTCTACTGAACATGGTCAACTTCTTTGAGAGAATAACACAAGCTGTGGGCAACTGATATATCGTATCTTCTGCATACTTCAACTTGATTAAGGCTTTTTAAACTCAACCACATGCTAACATAATAAAGGAACAATCTCCAAACTAAACTCTACATAATTAGATGTATAGCAAATTGGTTAATGGATAGAACCTATGTATGGAGAGTTGCAGGTGGATCCTAAATAAACATGAAGGTGACCAGTGGTGTCTCTCAGGGCTCTGTGTTGAGCCCCTACCACTCAGTATCTATTTCCCAGATCTCCAGATTACCACTGAGTGACCTCCCAAACCTCTTGTATCAGAGGCACATGGGATATATGCAAATGACCCTTATGAACATCAAGTGTTTCAGCTAATTGGTGATTCTGAATGCCCATGACTTGTTTTGTCATTTTAATGGACAATTTCAGGCCAATAAAGCCAAACCCCACTAGCTGTGGATATGCATATTTCGGCCTTGTTATGACCTCGTCAGCACAGCACAAGCAGAGTGTTTGACTAAGCATAAGAAACACAGGGCTGTTATAACCAGCTGATGTCCATTATCATTAGGGTCACTGCAAAAATATCCCAAACAACAAACTAAAACAATAAGTGAGAAAGTCAATGAAAAACCAGTTATTTAAAACAAAATGAAAACTCAGCAAAACCTCTGATACAAGAGGTTTGGGAGGTCACTCAGTGGAAGTTCTAGCTTTGCTAGAGTTTTCATTTTGTTTTTACTGATTTGTTTTTCACTGACCTTCTCACTTTTTGTTTTAGATCTCCAAATTACAAATGAGGATCTCTGGCTAACCAAATTTGTGGATGATTACAAACTTGATGTCATCCACAAGTCCCACTTTGATATGCAGATGCTCCATATGGAACTCAGACATTTCCACAACTGTTGATAAAAAAAAGGCTTAAAATTAAATGTTAAAATGTGCAGTATCATCCATCTTATAGCACAGACAACACTCCTCTTCAAAATGCAAGTGTCTTGAGAGTCCTTGGAACATGAGTAGATGATTCCCTTGCCTTTGACCATCATTTTGCAAAAGTCATTAGGAAATACTTTTGCCTGGAGCAAATGATTACAAAAGGTATTTCATCTAGATGCAAATAAGTCATTACCCCCATATATTCTGCATTGGTCAGACCTATTATTGAAACCAATGCCCCTTTTGGCATCTATCTTACTAGACATAACAAGCAAATGGAAAGACCAGAGAGGTTTCTAACTAAAAAGGTCATGGGTTTAAAAGACAAAAGCTACCAGGAGAGGCTTAGACCATTGTCCCTTTATTATATGTTCTATAGACTGCCTAGAGGTGATCTGTGCCTTGCTTTTCATGCCATTTTGAATCCAGTAGTCTAAGACCTCTTATATCCCTAGAAATCAAACAGCTCCACTAACACTTCAGGAAATAAACAAAACATAGTAAAGAGATAGATTTGTCATATAATGCTTACCCATTCTCCAGAACAAACTTCCACTCCAAACTAAGCAATGTAACACACTTTTTTCTTTAAAAAGGAGTTAGACAACTGGATCAGTGTCCACAAATTCACTGTTACACTTTGAAAAAGCTGTACATTGACACAAGGTCCAATTGCCTTGTATTCTCTGTGATTGTATGACACTGCATTTAGCCTGCTGCAACATGCAAGGAGCAACACATTTTTATACTGCTTTTCTTCCTAACCCCCCCAGATCATCAAGCACTATGCTTGGATTCTATATCAGCCTGCTCATTCTCTTTTTATCTGCTTGGATCTTTGCATTCCACATCACTCTGTGGAAGGAACTCCTTCCTCCAGAAGATATTAAGAGGAGCACCTTATCAGTAGCAGCATATTTTGCATTCCTTGCTTCTGGGGGCAGGAGTTGAGAACCAGTGTAGTGACATGCTCCTTGTCTGTTCATGTGTGTGTCATGGTTACTCTTCCTCATGAGTGCCAAAATGCACTTCTGCACAGCTAACTGTGGGAGTATTGCTCATGCACACTGTTGGCCCTTGATGAGCAAACATCATATGCAGTCCATTGCACAGCATGTCACTTACTTCTGTATAGAAGGTTCTGGAAATACATCATACTGGACCACCTTCACCTCTGTAGTATGGGTGAGATGGCATCTGCCACTCACTCTTTCTTACATTTATCTCCTAGGATCCTCTCGTACTAGTCAATCCAATGCCATCTAGGTTGGAGTCAAGATTGTATACCTCTGAAAAATGGAGTCAGGTAGTAATGCCACCTAGTTAACATTTTAACAGCACATTCCCAGGTTTGCTTTGTTCTTCCCTAAAAGATGCCAAAGCTTCCCCACTACAGCTGGGAAACACTGCCTTACAGTTTTCAAATGCAGTACAAAGTAATTTCATCCATTCACAGATGAGCAATACAGTAACATTGCAGCTGGTTAATTATTGTTAATCGTGGATTCTAGAAGAAACGTGTCAGTATCATCTGTCAGAATTTATTTTATTTTGCATTTGTTAACCAGATGCTTTTCAGCTATGACCCCACAAATTTCCCATTAAAAGGTTTTAGTTTCTCATAATTACATGGTGGTAGTTTCTATTTTGTAAGTCTGTATATGTCTTTATTTCTGCTTTGATCTAAAAAAAACAGCATATAGGTGAGCAGAAGGTCTGCCAATGGATTTTTGAATAATGTGCTATGGCAGAGAAGGGAAAGCCTTTGGCATTATGCTTGCATTGCATTTCTCACTTGTGTTTTATTATATTCTCATGAGCCTCAGTTCCTCAGCCATAGCTCTCAGCTATGGCTGATTTTCTGAATGCTCCTGGTTTTGCCTCATATTTTTGTCTTTCTTTTGTAAATGCTTTGATTTTCTGATAGGTTAAAGATGATCATAGGTTCATAGACGGTACTAAGCTAATGGTCCTAATGCCCTTGCAAGCCTAGCCAAGTTCTTATCCTTATTTCCATGATCAGCACCTATTGCCCCTGTCCAAGAGGGATACAGGTAGAACCCCCAGGGTGAATTTACTATCACCTACCCAATTGTCTAAATTGTGTTTGTAAGTCTATTCCAAAGGTGTGAGAGACAAATCTGTCCCACCAGCAGGTTTTATTAATGTCACATACCAGGTTAAGGTCTTTAGAGCGAGTAACCTGTGTACCATTTGACTTTTGGATATGAAGCATTTCCAATAATGCAGGGCCAGAGATTGCCTTATATGCAAAGCAGATATCAACTTTGAGAAGTCTGTAAAATAGAATAAAGTGATAGTGATATCAGATGATCCCCAAAGGACAGATGCTGAAGACCTTGAATTTTCCTTGTGAGGAACCTTTATGGTTTTTCCAATTGCTGCAAGTGCTTAGAAAGGTACATACCAAAAGGGGCGTTGTACTCAGTTATTGGCCTGATGAGGGAAGAGTACAGGGAGATTATAACTTATTTTTTTCTGGAGGCAATGCCCTTACTTATGAGATGAGCAATACAGAATGCCCTTCTTAGCACTGTGGAGACATGGTGGTCAAAGGTAAAGTTGCTGTCAACCTATGTGCCCAGGTCTTTCACCACTGAGTGTGTACGTAAGGTGTTGATATGGATGAGGTAGTTAGCAGGAACATCACTTTTACTGAAAGGGATGATAATACATTTTCTTGCATTGAGTTTAAGGCCATGACTTTGGCACCAATCATTTGTTTGTGTAAGATCCTCTTTAGGATGTTGACATCATTTGGAGATTCTATGACCACTCCTAGTTTGCAGTCATCAGCAAACATTTTCAGCCACAGACCTTTAGTTTTTGCTTGTACTTTGGAGAAACAGATTCCAAACAGCAGAGGTCCCTGGACTGATCCCTGTGGAACACCACTGGTTACAGGTCTGCTGTTGGAGGTAGAATCCCCTCTTTTGAGTATTTGAGTTCTATCAGTGAGACAGTTAGTGACCTATCTAATGATATAAGGGTTGATACCTAGTTGGGTGAGTTTGTCAATGATGCCTGAGTGGGGGGTAGTGTCAAACGCCTTGGTTAAGTCCAGGTAGGCTGTATGCACAGATTTCCCCTTGCCCAGAGCCTAGGTGACTGTCTTGAAGAAGTCCACCGGGTTTAACAGGCATGATCTCCCTTTGACAAATCCAAGCTGAGTAGGGTCAAGTGTTTGGAGATTACCTATATATTTGTTGATAAGGTCCATGATGATTTGCTCCATGGCCTTGCAGATCAGGCTAGTCAGGTCTATAGTTTCTGGGGTCAGTGGAAGCACCACCTTTGTGCAAGGGAATAACGGTGGCTGTTTTCCATTCAGCTGGTATGAAGCCGGTGCTTAGACTATGATTGAAAAGAGTACCCAATGGTGTTGCTAATTCATGTTGCAGCTCATGTAGGACACAGCCTTGGATGTTTTCAGGACCCACAGATGCTGTGTTTTTGGCCTTAGAGAGGACATTTATGACATGCTTTTTAGAGATACAAGGTAGGGGACAGGTGGTGGGGATGTCATGGGGGAACCTGTGGTGGAGACAGGGGAGTGAAGTTTTCACAGAACCTGTCAGTCAACAGGTCAGCTATGTCCCAAGGCTCAGTATATATGGTATCATTAACTACCAGTTCTGCATAAATATGGGCCTTTCCTTTTAGGTTATAGATGTAACTATAGAATGCCTTGTGGTTGTCTTTTGTTGAAGAAGCTAATTTGGACTCATAGTTTGCTTTGGAGGACTTCACAGGAAGTCTTATTTGTTTTTTAAGCTGAGGAGGTAGTGTTTCTTGTATAGGAGGGTTCATTCACTCTTAATCTTAGACAGCAATTCCTTCTTCTTATTGTAAAGCCTGTTTATGGGAGTTGTCCACCAGACAGGTTTGCTCTTGCTTGAGGAGCTTATTTTGGTCCTATCAAGTACTGCTGAGTCAATGCGGTTATACAGGTGTTTGTATAAAGCATTTTAGAGCTCGGCATAGCTGTCAGTTCCATCTGAGGGAGGAGGTGCAGTGAAGCTATTTATACCATCCTGTACGAGGTTATAATCTGCTTTGGAGGAGAAATGTTTTAGTTTAGTTGCTGCTGGAGGGGGGGGGGGGGTAGGTGTGATATTTACTTTGAATGAGACCAATTTGTAGTCAGATCACGCCAGGGAGGACCTCACAGCGGGTGCAACAGTGCTCCCCCATATTGGTGAGTGTTGAGTACCAGATCCAGGATGCTGGCACACCTTGTAGGGGTGTCAACCAGCTGGTCCAGGGCATTGGAGTTAACAAAGTCAAGGAACCTTTGGGCAAATGATTTTGAGCACAAGTAATTTACCCAGTCAATGGTTGGGTAGTTAAAATCACCCAAAACCATGGTGTTTGGATGTATCTTGATAGACTCAAGTAGATCCAAATAAGCAGAGTGGGTGTCCTGATTCATGGAGGGGATCCTGTAGCAGGCAATGACTTGAATAGGTGTCCTATCAACAGTTAATTGCACCTGAAGTATCTCCAGAGAGTTGTACTGTTTAACCAATCTGGAGGTGTATTTATCTTTAATGAATATTTATACACTGCCTCCTTTAGTTTTCATATCTTCATTTTCATAGGTTCATAGGTTGGTACTAGGCTATCGGCCCTAGGGCCTATACAAGCCTATCCATAACAATTCTCTGGATATTTCTTCCCACAATATTTACTTCCCTGGACCCCTGTCTAGCAGGGTGACTGATGTAATCCCCAGGGTGAATTTCCTGTCTCCCATTCAATCATCAAGGTTTCTTTTGAAGAAGGCCAAGGAGGAGCTCTGCTTGACATGTATGGGCAGTCTATTCCAGAGTATGGGGAGTCTCTGGGTCAGGAACCTATCCCTCCAGCATGTTTTGTTCATTGTGATGACAAGGTTTGGATCCCTGGAGCATGTGGCTCTGAGGGATTGGGATTTCTTTAAGTGGAGCATGTCCAACAGCTCAGGGTTTGACATGGCCTTGTATAGTAAGCAGACATCGCCTTTGAGTAGACGATATGCCACAGAGTATAGCTGGAGGTTTTTTAGATGGTCAGCATAGGGCATCTGCTTTAGGCCTGAACGTGTAGAAGGAGGTGTAACCCGGTATGACTAGGGTGCTCTCCACAGCCTTAAACCAGGTCTCTGTGACTGCACAAATGTCTGCATCTTCCAAGGTGAAGACAACTTCCAGTGAGTGCAGTTTCATGTTGAGACTCTCTAATAACCTTGATGTTGTTTTTAGATGGAGTTTTTACATTTTTGAATTTTGTTCTTGAGACACTGCCTAAAAAAGGCACTATGGGGGTGGCAAGAGTCTTAGCCAGTAGCCAAAATCCAAGGGGTGATAGATGAAGACCATCTCTGGCAAAGCATTGAGGTTTGTTGATTATGTCATCCCAGGCTGACAGATAATGGATCCATTTAGAATAACACCAGAAGCTAAGCCAATTACTGAAGTCAATCATTTTCTGTTTGTATTGAGGCATCATCCTAGGTGAAGGTAATCTGCTTCTTAAGGCTAGGGACATACCTGCCTGAGACACATAGTCAGAGAGCTCAATTATCTCTCTTCATATAGTCCAGAGAGGTATATCTCAAGTCATTCATACCAACATGGATTATGATGGAGTTACAACAATACCTGTTGTTGAGAGACTTGAGTGCATGTGTGATATGGTGAATCTTGTCACCTGACAGACAGTTGACTGTGACCTTTTCCTTATCCAGCCTGGTGAGAGGGATATCAGTGTACCTCATGATGAAATCATCTATGACTAATATGTTTGATTTTGTGTTTTGCCTTAGGGGTTTGACTGGTGAGACACTGTTGTGTGAGTGAGCTATTATGTGTAATGTACAGAGGAAGTATCATGTGTAGCGTTCTGGTGTCTGTGTTTGGGAGGTCTCTGGTGTTTAGGTATGTTTCTGTTGAGGACCTCCACATATGTAGGAATGTGTGATATGTGTTTGGGTGGAGTAGGAGGTGAGGTGTGCATGCTGGCAACCTGCTTATTGTCATATGTACTGACTGATGTGTGAGAGAGCATGGATTCAAGGTTTTTAATATAGTTGCATCTCTCCCACGTTGTGTTTGTGTGGACTGTGGGGATCCAGTACCTGACAGCCTGGGAGGACATGATTGACAGACAACAATGCTTTGCCAGAGATGGCCTTCATCTGTCTCCCTCCTGAACTTTAGGCCTCTGGCAAAGGCTCTTGCCTCCTCCATAGTGCCTTTTTTAGGCAAAGTCATGAGCAGAAAATTACCAACACGAAAAATTCTTATAAACGAAATTTAAAGGTCATGCTGCTAAATGCCAGGAGTCTTAGCATGAAACTGCACTCATTGCAAGCATTCCTTGCCCTGGAGGATGCTGACATTTGTGCAGTCACTGAAACCTGGTTCAAAGCTGTGGAGAGCACCCCAGCCTTACCAGGGTACTCATACTACCATACCTTCAGACCCCAAATGGAGGGCTACAAAGCCAAAGGATGTGGAGTTTCAATATTTATGAAAGGCATTTCCCACCTCCAGGCTGGTTAAAAGTTATGATGCACAGGAGACATTCCCATTGCAGTTAACTGTTGACAAAACACCTATTCAAATCATAGTTAGATACAGACCCCCATCCATGACTCAGGATGCCCACTCCACCTATCTGGACTTACTTGAATCCATCAAGATTCAACCCTCTACCCTGATCCTGGGTGACTTTAACTACCCAGCCATAAAATGGAAGACCTATTCTATCCCAAGTATGAATGCCTAGAGATTCCTCGACTTCATCAATGCCAATGCTTTGGATCATCTGGTTGACACTCCTATGAGAGATGAAAATATCCTGGACCTGGTCCTAACCAACATGAATAGCCACGGTAGCACTCCTACATTGTCATCCTTCTTGGTAAGATCTGACCATAAAGCGATCACTTTTGAAGTCATCATCTCCCCTGACCCCCCCCCCCCCTTGTCAGGGTCAAATGAAAAAACATTTCCAAAGCTGACTACAATCTCCTCAGAGCAGGTATAAACAGCTTCACAGCCACTGTCCCTTCAGTTGGAACTAGCACTAATGTGCAAGCCTACACCAAAAAACTATATGAGCACCTATATAGCTGTATGGACTCAGCAATACCTGACAGGACCAAATCATCTTCCTCAAGGAAGAGTAAACCTGTCTGGTGGGCAGCAGCAATAAACAAACTCTATAATAGAAGGAAAAATTGCTGTCCAGGGCCAAGAAGGAGCAGGTGCCAAATTGGAAGCAATCTCTCCTTTGTCTGAACAAGCAAATAAAGTTGCTGGTGAAACGTTCTAAGGCAAACCACGAGTCCAAATTGGCCACATCGACCAAGGACAATCACAAGGCCTTCTTCACATATGTCTGCAGTTTCAAAGACAACACCCAAATCTGCTCTGAACTGATAGAATCCACTCAGTCAAAGTAGGGGAAGCCGCCTCTAGTAGTAGACCTGTAACAAGTGGTGTACCTCAAGGATTGGTCTTGGGGCCTCTACTGTTTAGGATATACTTTTTTGAGGTGAAAGCCAAAACCAGTGGTCTGTGGCTGACTATGTTTGCAGATGACTGCAAGCTGGGTGCTGTCTTAAATTCCCCTTGTGATGTGAACATCCTCCAAAAGGGCCTTACCCAAACTAATGACTGTTGCCAGATGCTTAGCCTCAAACTGAATGCCAAGAAATGCATAATTATCCTCTTTGGGGAAAATGCCATCCCTATGAATTATGGCATTAATAACAATGTACTAAGCATGCAATCAGTCGTGAGGGACCTGTGTACCCAGGTTGATAGCAACCTGACTTTTGAACACCACATTGCTTCCGGTGTACGGAAGACTTTCTACATGGCCCACCTCATAAATAAGGGTATTTCATCCAGGAACAAGGTGGTCATAACATCCTTGAACTCCTCCCTTATCAGACCCATTATAAAATGCAATGCCCCCTTCGGCATGTACCTTGCCAAGAACATACTGCAGCTGGAGAGACTACAGAGGTTCCTTACCAGGAAAATCCAGGGTCTGAAGCACCTATCCTATACAGATAGGCTAAATGCCCTCAATCTTATACAGACTGCTCAGAGGTGACCTGTGTCTGGTATACAAGGCCATTTCAGACCCAGCCTTGATGGAACTGCTGCATATCCATAAGACAAATTCCACTCACGCAACCTGCATGCAAGGCCTTAACCTGGTCTGTGACATTAATAGAATTTGTTGGTGGGATAGATTTGTGTCCCAAAGATTCTCCTGTCTGTGGAATAGACTCCCTCTCCATGTCAAGCAGAGTACCTCTTTAGCTCTCTTTAAGAAGAACCTGGATGACCGTATGGGAAACAGAAAATACACCCCTGGGATCACACCTGTGTCCCTGTTGGAGAAGGGAAACAGGTGCTGACTTTGAGGGAACGTGGGTGAAATTCTTGGCTAGGCTTATAAGAGCCTCCAGGCCAATAGCCTAGTATCATCCTATGAACCTATGAACTAGGAGTAGAAGGTTGTCACTGACCATGAGGGAGTTGCTACACTGCATCAGGATGCCAGGGTCGACTTAGCTGGCTGGATAAACTGTGGGAAATTGTCTGTCCATAGTGATAGGTACATTTATATGATCAGGAAAAGAGGTCACACTTAGGAGTGGCTAGTGGGTGAGAGGTGTGTTGGTACCTTTGAGGCTAGGCTTAATGTTCCACCTGACAGTAGAGCAGGGCCACAGAAAACCTCTGGAGGGCCACAAGCAAAGTGCTAAGGGAAAATTTAACAAACAAAATGTTTGCATCTGTAACCACCAATGGTAAACATCACTACGCAGAAATGCACGATGGAGCACTAGATGCAAACAAGTGCAAACGTGGGGCTTAAATAAAATAAGAAAATACCTTTTTAAGTCAAACTAGCCTATAAGAAAGCTCTCTCTGAGCTCTAGTCCAATCACCCTTGATTAAATAGGACCCAGACAGTCACTCAGTAATGCCAGATATTAGAACATCAATATCCCGAAGAAAATGCATGTTGGTTATATGTCATAGGACTTTCAAGACAGTTTTAATATAATGCATGGCTTGCTAATACTCACTATAGGGCATTACCACCTTTCTCACAGAGGGAGAGGTAAACTTGAAAGTAACCATCCAGTCATCCAGGTTTAGCTTGAAAGAATGATACTAAATTACATGTCTTAACATGTAGAGGAGATGTATTTATTTGCAGAGAAAATGGTGGAGGATGAATATCTATCTGACCACATTCTGTTTATCTGCTGGCGAAGGTTCAGATCTCTGGTTCTAGCCTTAGCTGAGCTTTCTGACTTACTGAGATATAGGAGGTAAACATACCTCTCTACTGCCATGATGGGGACAGCACTATAACTTAGATTTACTGATTTTCCCCATAAAGTCAGACATGTTTCTGGGTGCATATCACATAACATAAAGACATTAAGCCTATACAAAGTCTCCCTGTCACTAAACATACAGGGTCTAGTATATAAACAACTTCTATTATGAAAAATAAAGTACTCCTCCTTCTGACCTTCTACTAGTTTTTTTTTTTTAATTTTAAAGGCGAATGGTATGATTTTTACTGTTCTGAGGTTGAGAGGTATAGAGGTCAGGGAGCACTGGGTCTCTAATGGTGTAACAAGCATGGTGTAGATCAACCTTCAGGAGTCCATAAGAAACCGAGTATAGGGACAGGACTTCTAGTGTCTCATGGTAACTAAGAAAACTAACACTAGATATCTTTTTAATTAAGAATCTTTGAGGCTTTTACAGTTTGTTGATATGTCACCTGAGGTACATACCAAAGGGAGAATTGTATTCTGTAATGGGTCTGTCCAGTCCTGAATATATGGAACTGAATACATCTTATGATCTTGATGAAACATCTTTGACTATTAGTTTTAAGTAGAAGAATTTACTGACTACACTTACCATGTGATTATCAAAGAAGATAAGGCTATTAAACCAAGTGCCAAGATCTCTGACTATAGTTTCATTTACTTGTGCTGTATGTTGTAGGTAACTGCTGCTTTCCAAGTTACCTGTATTGTATGTTGTAGGTAACTGCTGCTTTCCAAGTTACCTGCATTGTATGTTGTAGGTAACTGCTGCTTTCCAAATTACCTACATTATTTGTTGTAGGTAACTGCTGCTTTCCTGGTTGCCTACACTATTTGTTGCAGGTAACTGCTGTTTTCCAAAAAAATCAGTATTACACTTTTCAGAGTTCAATTTAACCTCATTATCCCAGCACCAGGCATTAAATAGGGCAATTGTTTCTGAGGAGTACATATATCTGGGAGGGTTTTTGGCAATTATAGCCATTCTGTAGTCATCTGCAAATTTAGTTAACCAGAAGTCCTGATTATTATTTTTGAGGTCAGAGAAATAGATGCCAACCCGGAGTGGACCTAATACAGACCCAAAGCTTATCTTACCATGATTTGAAGTGGTCTCTGCTGCCTGAATTGTGTGGGTTCTGCTTTTTAGCTAATTCACTATTCATCTTACCATATAATGGTTTGGGGATGTCAGTTTCCTTACAATTCTGGCATGCAGTATGGTACTGAATGCTTTGGCCAAATCAAGATAAGCTAAACAAATAGCATGACCTCTGTCAAAAGCTTGCATGACTCAATATATTATCAGACAAATTTAGTGTGAGCTTTAACCTATCTACCAATGTTGCTGCACCTGCTACCCCTGAAAATTTAGCTCCCCCTGTAATCACCTTGGAACAAGTCTTAGAATCCCTGTCAAAGGCTAACAATAATGTTTCTATGGAACCAGGCAGCACAACAGGCTGCATTCTTATCAGTACCAAGTATGTACTATCTGTTCCTCTACTTAAACTGATTCATCCAACCTATACACAGGATTTGTCTCTGATACCTGGAGAACAGTCACTGTGCCTCCCCTACACAAGAGGAACACAGAGTGGGATCTGTAGCATTTATTAATTGTTAATGTGTCTTGTTCTGAAGTTGTAGGAGCTCAGTTTGGGGTGTCTCTGGCTAGCAATCTAGATGAGATGTGGTCTCTGACAAATATGGAAACACCACTGTAGTTTCCAAAAGGTAATTATAGGCCCATCAGCCTCACCAGACTTATATACAACGCCATGGAATGTATCAAGGCAGAACTGATGTATGCAAACATAGGCAACATAGTTGATTCAAACACCACTCAGTTTGGTATTGTGAAAGGAAGTCCTATCTCTCAAATATAGTAAACTTCTTTGAAAAAGTTACAAAGGCTTTGGACAGTTGTCCCTCTGTGCAAACTGCTTATCTTTACCTGGCAAAAGCTTTTGTTACTATCCTCTGTACTCATATTATTGAAAAATTAGACAAACTTAATGTAAATCCCTGCATTGTCTGCCACATTTCAAACTGGATGCCCAGTAGATCTCGGGTAGTGAAAGTAGAAGGAACTCTCTCTGAATGTAAAATTGTAACTCTGGGAGCACTGCAGAGATCACTGTGGAGCCCAGTCCTGCTTAGCATTTATTGTGCAGATATCCAAGCAAATATCTGAAGTATGGTTGACCAGCTTTTCTGATGACTGCAAGCTGGGCTCATCCACTGATACTAAACTGCTCCAAAAATTATAAGAATATGCATCTACTTGGTATAAAAATGGTCTCAATCTAAATGCAAAAGAGTGCAGCTTACCAGCATCAGCAGAAAGAGGTGTTCCCACCTAATATGTTATAAGTAGTACTCCTCTAAAAAAAAGCTAAGGTCATTAAGAGATGCTTATGTGGGCAACTCTCTCTCATTCGCTCATCATGTTTCTCACATAATAAGAAAATTCATCTCTCTGGACTAATTAATTTTCAAAGGAATATCTTCAAGATCCAAAGAAGCCATCTTACCACTATACGTTTCCGTTATCAAACCCATCATTGATTTTAATACCCTTTTTGCTATGTACAAATCCAAACATATTATTCAACTGGGAAGGCTTCAGCAATTTTTAACAAAAAATAAATAAATAAATACATACGTAAAAATAAAAAAAAAAAAGGCCTTAAATCCTTCCACTATCCTGATAGAGTAACACAACTCTCATTATACCAGTAGCCTATTGGCTGATCTGAATGACCTGTGTCTCTATTTTTGATCCAAGAAAGACCCAATCCAATCTGATCTTTTATTTCTTTACAAAACCAGTTGCTGTAAAGACACCCATATTAGGGATCTAAGTTTATTCTAACAAATAAGCAAAACTCAATGGACATGTAGGCTCCTATACTCCCAGTCTATGGTATACGTTACCAACACATGTCACGCAAAGGACTACTTTGTCTGTCATCAAGGTTAGTTTTATGATTGGAAGGCTAAACCTAAATTTACACCAGGGTTATTATTTATGAGCCAGCTTGATTTGGGAGTTGGGCAATATTAAGCACTCATAAATGGTGGCAGGAATTTTTAAGTATTTCTGCTTAAAGGTATAAGACCTTTTATGTTCCTTCTGGTAACTTGCCTAGAATATGTTCCTAGCAAGGTTTAACGGGCATGTTCTTCCCTTGATGAAGCTAATCTGTTAAGGAGTCAAGCCTAAGGAGAATCTTGACATCATAATTAATGAGACTGGTTATGATATGCCCGACACCTTTACAAATCAGTCTCATAAAGTTGATTGATCTGTAAGTTCCAGGAGGTGTCGTAACTACTCTTGTCGAACTGCATCACCACAGCAGTATGTGCCATGATTCAGGAATGCAACCTACGGTTAAGGTTAGGTTGAACAATTTAACGAGAGGTTTGGTGAGATCCTATTTGATGCTGTTTATTAAGCAATAAGGTACGTTGCTAGGACTCATGTAGGAAGCTTTTATTTTTTGATAGCAACTTAAGAATATGTTCCTTAGTGATGATACAGGAGTAAGGAGCTCTGGGAGGAGAGGTAGCTGTATAGGGCTCTCAGAAGAGAAGCTTGTACACAATTTATTTGCTAGTATATTTGCCATTTATTTGGGTTGGAGTGGGGAATTCCATTACGGAAAAGTTCAGTGTTGAGTATTATTTCTTAGTTTTCTAAAATAAAGAATGACTTTTAACTTTCCTTCACTTCTGAAGCTAATCTCCATTCATGAGTTGCATTCCTGGTCTTTATAGTGCTTTCCAGTTTCTTAGTGATATTGTTCTACTATCTTCATTCTTTGAAGATCTACGTACAATTTAAGATATTTTTCTTTGTTATACATTTGTTTATATTGATTGACCACCTAGGGGGTGTTTTTAAATTTTCTATTGTATTTGGTTCTAGTTGTGACTGCTAGAGTCCGGCTGTTGTGTCAGAGTTGAAAATTATGATGTCATGGATAAATTTAGAGAATTCGTCATATAATTGTATAAGGTTCACCTTTTGAAATCATTAAATGTGGCATTTGTTTACAAGGAGTATGGTAGTTTGAGACTGCATATCTCTCAACTGTCCACTTTTTGCAGAATGTCCAGATTTTGCCTCATATTTTTGGTCTGTTCCTCATAAAATGTGTGTCTTTCTGGCAAATCACTGAGGATTTAAATCACTAAGTAATGAAGGGCATTTGAGAGTCAGGCTTCATGTCCTTTGGAAAAATGCATGTAATGCAACTCCTGTTATTCTAGCAACTTTCGAAGTTTATTAGAGGAATATTTAAAATTTGTCCCTGTTTTTAGGTCTTTGTCCCCACATTATTTTTGTCTCTGTCCAGATTTCTTGTCCTAAGAGGTTAAGAGGTATATCTGAGAATAAATGTCACAAGGTTATGTTTTGACCTAAATGGAGAAGGAGACACCAGGGGTATGAAACAGGTAGAGGCAATATATGTGAGGAACAGCTCAAGAACATTTTGGCCTCTAGTGGTGACGGTCACTCAGTGTTAGAGCCAGGAAGTTCCTACTTATTGAATCCAAACATTTCTGGGCATACCTTTTTATTAGGAAATATAGCTGTGTTAGACTATGGCTGGGTAATTGAAGTCATCTAAGATTATGGAGTTGATTCTTATACAAATTTCTTTTAAAATTTCCAGGAATGTAACACAATCATCTGAAGAGATGGATTGGGTTCTGTAGCAGGTTAGGAATTGATAGTATATCTTGTCCTGAAGTTCTAGGAGCTGAATTTGGGGGGCATCTGGGTAGCAATCTAGATGAGATGTGGTCCCTGACAAATATGGAAACATCACTGTAGTTTTTACCAGGCTTGAAGACTTGACAGGTGCAAGACTCATGTTTGCAGAAAGGGCTTTCTTTACATTTAAACCAAGTCTCTGTACCTATCCATACATGTGACAGATGCAGAAGCACCTTTACAATGGGCAATTTATTTACTGCTTTTGTTGAAGGATTAAGTCCGACTGGGTGGAAAACTCTTTTTCAGTGGAGGCACAGGGAGAAAAGTGCCACAAGATACAGAGAGAAAGTAAAATAGAGTGATGAATCATTTGTGTATAAAATAAAGTGAAAAAAAGATTAGAACAATAGTGAGAAAAAAACTAAACAAAATAAAAACAAAAACACTGGCAATATTCATATGACTCACCAACATGCAAACATAGTATAAACATGATATAGGCAATATAGTAATATGAAAAATCATTCAAAGGTAGATCTGAATGCATGTTTGGACAAATAAAGTTTAGACCCAAAGTATGTTATAATAGAAGGTGAGTGGTAAAGTGACTTTGTAGCCATATAAAGTCAAGAAAAATATGGAAAAGTACATGTGACCAAGCTGGATAAGATAGAGGTTACTCACCAAGTATCCATTTTAGAGCAGAATGTAATAAAGTAGATAAGGATTGCTTGCAGAGATTAACCAGGTGCATGAGCAAAGCTGTGAGACCATTCGGTGTTGTTTTTAATAGTACCTAGAAGGATTTTGGCTTTTTAGTTTGTCTGAGTGAAAGGGGAATGACTTAAAATATTTTGGGTTTTAAGTTTGTCTGAGTGAAAGGGGAATGGAATGTCAAATTTTTGAGATGAGGAGAGAATACAACAAATCACCCTCAGTATTGTTTGATTTAACTGAGTGCAATAAGAATTTGTCAGTAAAGCAAAGGCCAGTGTTCGGCATTTTTGAAATTGGAAAATTAGACAACAAACAGTTTTTAGTTACATGGCTATTAGATAGTGAGGCAATTCCAACCAATTTATCTGTTGTAGTACTATGTAGTAATGGTATCTGTAAGGCACATCAGCTTTAAATACATCTATTTTGTTGTGTAGATTTTTTTAGCATAGTTATTTGGGAATCTTGTAGGCTGACAAATATAGGAAGAGCATATAGGTGGTTGGGTAACAGTAGAGTAGGGGTAGTGGTTTGCCTAGCCTGGTCAGTCAGGTAAGGTTTAGCTCAATATAGGTGCCAAGCTTTTTGTACATTTTGCTGATGGTTTGCTTTATGTAGTGGTTTAATTTCATGGCATCATCTATAAAGACATCTAGGAACTTGGAATGAGTTACAAGTTCAATGTTGGTTCGGTCAGAAGAATTATTGGTGAAAAGAGTTTTGTTGTTAGAATATTGTTTAGGTGGGAACAGAATAAGTGTGTTCTTGGGATTTATTAGTAACTGAGGGTTATGAAGCCATGTTTCAATGAGTTGAAGATTCCTGCATTAGTAATTGTTGCAGGTTTTTGGCATTGCAAAGGAATAATATATGTCATCACCAGAATACTGAATAATGGCAGCATGTTTTCTTGCAGTATGCAGGCCATGTATGAAAATATTGAATAACAAGCGAGCAAGGATAGATCCCTGAGGCACCCTTATGTGCACTAAGAGAAATGGAGTGGTGCCATTTTCCCATTTTACAGCTTGAAATCTATCACTGAAGTAGCTGGTGAACCAGGTAAGATATGAGTGCTGATGTCCCAAGAAAGAGAGTTATACAGTAGTTTTTGATTGGAGACATGGTGTAAAAAGTTTTTGACAAATCAAGGAAAAGTACCGCTACTAAGATGCCTGGATAATTGTTACTACTGATTTTTTTTCCTAGACTCAAATAGTACTTGTTCACCTTTTCTGGAACTCCACACAGCAGCAATTGCTTCAAAACTGATAGTTAGGCTATCCTGAGTGGGAAGTACTGAGGGCAGTTTTGAAACTGAAAGGGAGTTTTGAATTCTATTTGTAATCATCAGTAGTCATCTCTCTTATCCCCTGGTCTAAGTTCGGGCTGTACCTGTTTTCTGTGAAAAAGAATAGCCTCCTGCTTATGATGTAAATAAAGGTACAGTGAAAGGGAAGGAAGAGAAGTAGGGGTCAGAGAGCGGGAAACTGCATAATCAGTATTCAGCAGTTTTACATTTGTATGGGAGTGAGCCTGCTTTCAGGAGAGGGAGAGGTTTTGGAAGAGGGGGAGAGGTCTGTACAATTGGGATTCAATAGTTTTTTTTTTCATGGGGTAGTGTGTCTGTTTAGGGGAGTGAACCCCCCTTCCTTAACCTCGGTGCCCACCCTAGTTTGTACTGTCTCAATGTCTGCTTCTTCTTGCCACACCTGCTTTTACCTGAACTCTTCATTCTCAGACTCCTTGCAATAAAAGGGGCATTACATATTTGGATAACTTCCGATGTATATAGAAATGGGAGATATAAAAAAAAGCTGCTTGACAAACAGCAGTTTTCCCTTCTGCAATAGTATTTTTTTTATCTATATCTTGGGAAAGGAACTTAAAAAAAATAGTAATTTAGTCAAAGGAACAGCTAACATCTCCCTGATAACATACTCTGGTTCATAGGTGGTTAGTCATACATGAGCTGGTTCAGCAATACTCATATTTTATGGGGACATGATAAAATGAAATATTTAGGAGTGTGGCTTAAAAAGGATTCTGTTATGGCTTCTAAGGATATGTGGGAAGAGACTAAACAAAAGATAATACAAGCATTGAGAAACTGGCAGCTCTTGTTTATGGATAGTAAGATACAAGCAGTGAAAATGTTTTTAGTCCCTTTAGTTTTATATGCCGATCTGGCTTATTTTTATCAACCAGAGTAGAAATTGTGGCAGTAATAAAGAGCTGAAGGATTTTATCAGGAAGGAGAAGAGGGCAAGGGTCAAGTGGGATAAGCTGATCCTTCCAGTAGGACATGGTGGTTTAGGATTACCCGATTTGAAGGGATATTTTTGAGCTACACGGTTAAGGTCATATAACACAAGCAAAAGATTGTAATTCAAAGTGGAAAAGGATGATGATGATGACAATGAAGTGGGTGAGGGGATTCAAGAAATAAGGAGATTTTGGATGTAGAATAGCCATACAAAATATTATATTTGTAAAGTAGCAGAAAGTATACTAAGAACTAAGCCAATGAGAGAAAGGAGAAAGGTGATTCTTCTGATAGGGGTGACTGCAATTATGGGTAAGGGGAATAGGCAAGAGAGGGTTGGAATTTACTGGAGAAAACTGGCACAGGAACTAAAGTATCTGTCACAATTAGCTAAAGAGGAAAGGTAAAAGAATGAGAAAAGGCTAAGAAGACATTTGGACTGCAGACTAGAGACTGCCTTCCCTATCAGGGACTGATATCAGAGTACTGTCATAGAGAAAGGAATATTGGATTCCTAAGGGAAAGATCTGCTCTGATAAGAGTTTTCAGTTTTATTTAGAACAGAAGCTGCTATTTAAAAGGGGATAATTAGTAGGGCATATAAAATATTGCACAATAAATACAGAAATCAATTAGAGGAGGCTCAAAAAAATTGGGAAGAGAGACTGAATAACCAGATACACCTACTCATTTGTGTGCCTGTGGCTAACACCCCACAACTACATCAGATGTATCCTGCATCATAGCCACCTCTAATAGCATACTTCCTCAGTTCCAATGTCATTAGAGTTAACATGCAAGGTCTTTCTCTTAAGACTTCATCTGCTAGTTCATTGCTCCTATCCACCATTTGTTTCAGAATATTCTCCCAACAGTGTACCATATGTATTTGGCAGCTTATAGATTAAAGCACTGTTCCAGCACCCTGCTTTCCACCACTGTGAATGATGGGGAGTCTTGATGTTAACCTTAAGACCCTTGCTCCTTCCAAAGTAAATCAATTCAGATCTACTACTGAATTCTTAAAGTATTTATTTTCTTCAGCTCTACCTTTTTTTATGGGGGGGGGGTGAATCAATTCATGTAAGAGTATATAGTTTACAGCTATAGCCTTTGTTCTGTCTGCAGTCATTTTATAGCCCGAAGAAAAAAAACTTGAAACTGTCTCAAAATTTTCCATAACACTGAAATTTACTTTCTGGTTTTATCAGGTACAAAATAATAGCATCTGCAAATAAAGCCAACTTTTCTTCAATGCCATTCTCAATTATATCATTGAATATTTGACTCCCTTATTTTCTTTGCCAATGCCTCTGAATATAATGCAAATAATAAAGGGGAAAGACACCCCTACCTGTTTCCTCTCAGACATAACTTACCAGAGAAGAATCCTCCCACTTTTATTTTTGCCTCCAATCCCTCATATATCTTCCTAATTAACAGTATTATTATTATTATTATTATTATTATTATTAATAATATTATTATTATTAGTATATCAGGGACTGCAAATGCTTCTACTGCCTACTCATAAAACCTCAGCTTGGTTTGTTAGATGTTTTCTCTCCATCAAGACTCACCAACAACAGCAGTATTTTCTTACATTCTGCTTTCTTCAACATTGTTCTATTAATGTTGTCAAATGTTCATAGGTTCATAGGTTCATACTAGGCTATCTGCCCGAGGGCATTTACAAGCCTAGCCCATAGTTTTGTGGCTTACGCCACCCCTTTAGTATGGGGAACTATACCCATTATTTTGCTGTGCCTCTGTTGACCAGTGACACTGAGGTAATCCCTGGGGTATATCTGCGATCTCCCATCCATTGGTCAAGATTTCTCTTGAACAAGGCCAGCGAGGTGCTCTGCCTCACATATACCGGGATTTTATTCCACAGCATAGGAGTCTTTGGGTAATGAATCTATCCCTCCAGCACGCCCTAGTTTAAGTCTCCCGCCCTTGTGGCTCTGACGGATCAGATTTTTGAGGTGAAGCATATTCATCAAATCTGGGTTTGACATGGCCTTGTATGTTAGACAAAGGTCACCTCTGAGCTGAATAGAGCTGGAGTTCTTTCAGTCGGGCAGCATAGGACAGATGTTTGAGACCCTATCCTTTTGGTGAGGAACTTTTGTGGCCTCTCCAGCTGCTGCAAGTGTCGGGTCAGATACATTCGAATGGGGCATTGTACTCAATCATTGGTCTGATGAGTGATGAGTATAGGGAGACTATGACCTCCCTTGATCTAGATGAGAATCCCTTCATGATAAGGTGGGCAATGTAGAAGGTCTTCCTAACTACTTTAGCTACATGGGTGTCGAATGACAGACTACTATCAACCTGGGTCCCCAGGTCCCTGATAACTTCTTCTGTGCTCAGTGGATTGCCACCTATTTGGTAGCTAGGGGTAACCTTGTTTTTCCCAAGGGTATGACTATGCATTTTTGGCATTTAACTTTAGGCCATGGCTCTGGCACCAGTTATCCGCTTCTGTGAGACCCTTCTGAAGGATATCTGTGTCAGATGTGTTTTCTACTATGGCCAGTTTGCAGTCATCTGCAAACTTTGTCAGCCATAACCCTCCTGTGTTTGCTTGTACTGAAAAGTAGATGCCAAACAAGAGTGGGCCCAGGACTGAGCCCTGTGGTACACCACTTGTGACAGGCTTTGAGTCTGACATGGCGCCAGCAACTCTGACCCTGTGGGTTCTGTCACTCAGCCAGTTTGCAACCCATCTTGTGATGTATGGGTTAACATTTAAGCTGATGAGTTTTTAATGATACCCGAGTGGGGTATTGTATAAATCGAGGTAGGCTGTATGGACTGCCTTTCCTCATCAATGGCTTTGGTGACTGTTTCAAAAGTCAACCAAGTTTAGAAGGCATGATCTGCCTTTGACAAAGCCAAACTGGGATGGATCCAAAGTCTGCAAATTCCCTATGTCTTTATTTATGAGGTCCATTATGATCCTCTCCATGGCTTTGCAGATAAGGCTTGTCAAGCTAATGGGCCAGTAATTTCCAGGGTCGGTGGAGGCACCGCCTTTGTGAAGTGGGACCACAGTTGCAGCCTGGGTATGTATCCAGAGGTAAGACTATGATTAAACAGCTGTCCTAGCTGTGGGTTTAATTCCTCGTTGAGTTCATGGAGCACACAGCCGGGGACACCATCAGGTCCCATGGATGCTGTGTTTTTGCTTTGGAGAGAGCAGTTCTCACTTGGAGATGTTTGGGGGCTGCAATCGCTTGGTATAGATATCTCCTTTTGGGGAGGGGAGAAGTTTGCACTGAACCTGTCAGCCAGTATGTTGGCAATGTCTGTAGGATCAGTAATCTTCACATCATTTTGAACTAGTTCTGAGCATATCTGGAAGTTTCCTCCCAGGTTTCTAACATAGCTAAAGAAGGCCTTATGATTGTCTTTTGAGTCTTTAGCTATTTTTCTCTCAAAATTTGCTTTGGACGATTTTATGAGAGCTCTTAGTTTTTTACTTATAGTGATCAAGGGTGTCTTACCTTTTAAGGATTTTGCTCTATCTTGTAGTAGCTTCCTCCTTTTGTTGTAGAGTTTGTTTATGGCTGGGGTCCACCAGAGTGGACAAAGAGTCTTTGTTTTGCTTGGGATTGCCTTATCCATGCAGTCCTGCAGGTGCTGGTAGAAGGCATTTGTAAGTGATTCAGCGGCTTGAGTACTGTTTTGGCCTTAAAGGAGACCACACTAGTCTTTAGAAGTGTGAAGTCGGCTTTGAGAAGTTCTTTACTGTGGTCTTTTATTTCAGGTGGGGTGTGATGAGGACCTCCAGCGAGATTAGTTTGTGATCTGATCTCACCAGTGAGGGTATAGTGTTGAACATTGTGCTCCCATGTTCGTGATGATGAGATCAACTATGTTTTCTCCTCTTGTGGGATGGTGACTAGTTGTTCCATGGCATTTGAGTTTATGAATTCCAGGAACTTTTGGGATAGGGTGTTTGGGCTTGAGTAGTGTTCCCAGTCTATATTAGGTAATTGAAGTCACCTAGTATGATGGTGTTTGGTGATACATTTATCCCTCTAGTGTTTTCAGGAAGGCCGGTTCCTGAGTTTGTGAGGGTGGCCTGTAACATGCTACAATTTGCAGAGCAGTCTTGCCTATGGTTAATTGCACCTGGATGGTCTCCGATGCATCGCAGTCTTGAGGTGTGGGTGTCTTTGATGAATATGGATACCCCCTTTCTTGGTATTGTCCGGATTTTGGGGCCGGAATGCATGATAAGAGGTAAAACCTGATAGTGCTGGGGTGCTCTCAGGAGCCTTGAACCAGGTTTCTGTCACTGCACAGACATCGATGTTCTCCATACTGAGAATTTTGAGATTTAGACTTCTGGCATTGAGCAGCATTACCCTTAGTTTTTTCCTTTTTGTGTTCTAGGGTGGTAGGTTTAGAATTTGAGCCTTGCCTAAAAGGCACTATGGGGTGGCAAGAGCCTTTGCCAATATCCGAATCCCAGGGTGACAGGTGCAAGCCATCCCTTGTGAAGCAGCGTGGCTTGTCCAGCATGTCATCCCAGGCAGACAGACATTGATCCCCTTTGAATGACACCAGAGTTTAAGCCAATTGTTAAAGCTGATCATCTTATCTCTGTATTGTGGCATCATTCTTGGTGAAGGTAGGATACTGCTCAAGGTCAGGGTCATACCTGCCTGGGCTACATAATCAGAGAGCCCTCAATGTCTCTTTTCATGTAGTCCAAGGAGGTATACACCAGCGTGGACAATGACTGAGTTTTGTACCTGCTGTTGAGAGACCTGAGTGCTTATGGATTCTAGCACCCGACAGGCAGCTTACTGTGACCTTCTCCTTACTCAGTCTGGTGAGCGGGACGCCAGTGTGTCTGACTATGGAGTCACCAATGACTAGTGTGTCTGGCATTGTGTTTGGCCTTAAGGGCTGTGACTGTTTGACACTCTGACTGTGAGGTCTATGTGTTGCAGGTGTTGTGTTCTGAGGTGGTGGTTGTTTGGGTGTCTGCTTTGGTGGCCTCTGCTGTTTTGGTAGATTTTTGATCAGAGCCCGAGTATGTCTTTGTGTGTTTATGTGTATAATTTGAGGTTGTGATGGTACTATGTGAGACTGGGTCTATAGTGTGTGTGGTAACCTTCTCCTCCTGACTGGTCTTGCCAGTCCTATGTTGAGAGAGCTCAGCCTCCAGTTTGGCCGTATAGTTGCATCTCTCGCATGTATTTGTGTTTTGTGGGAGGAGGAGAGGGTTGTACATGAGGCAATTGTAACATTGCCTCAATATTCCCAGGTTCACCAGCTGAGCAGGAGAGGACACTAGCAACTGATCCTCGACATGCTAGAAGGACTAGACAAAAACTTTAAAAGAGATTGGGGTTGCCTTTGGGGTGCTATCTATAAGAGTGCCGTAATAAGTACTGTAGGAGCAAGTGCTAGGTTTAACAGATAGAGAAAAGTCTACTTGGAGTCAAGTAGAGATGATCTTTTAGGTATTAGAGAAAGTGCTAGTAACAGGGATGCTTAAAGGTAAGATTGAAAAGAATGCACTCTGCAGTGTGCACTAGAGAAGTTAGATATGAAAGTAGGTAACTTGAGTTTTACCTGTTTAAAAAGTTAAGGTTTAGTGGAGAGTTACTATTTTTAAAACAGCAAGATGGACTGAAAGGGGTGGTTACTTTTGTATTTTAGCACTATGAAATACTGTAGGATGGCCAATAAATTTAAATAATTGAAGGGGTGGGATTTCAAAAGTGATGGTTTTGTGATTACTCACATAAGCCAGTGAATGTAGAGAGAAATGAGATATATGGTCAGATTAACATAAGAGGCGGGCAACTAGAAAGACAGTGGTATTTAACAAGACAACTTAAATGGGTGGGAGGGAGGGAGGGAAAATTCTGCCTGACTCAGAACAGAGAGCTGTGGTCTCTTTTGAAGTTTTAATATGCTGTTAAAACAGAATGCAAAAGAAACACAAGGTACAGAAAACAAACTACAGTATTCAAAATATAGACAGGCAATACAGTAATGCAAAAAATAAAAGCAAACTAACCTTTCCTTCACAGCAAAGTGTAGCAGAGTCTGGATGAGCCTTTCTGGTAAAGCTCTGAAATGTTTTAGTTTACTCCTTAAATAGAAATTTTAGTTCCAAGCTCCACCCCCTCTGTTAACAAGAGATTAACCTTAAGTGACCTCTTCTGTCTTATGAATGAGTCCTTAATTAATCAGTTCTTATTTCTGCCTGACTCAGAACAGAGAGAGCTGTGGTCTCTTTTGAAGTTTTAATATGCTGTTAAAACAGAATGCAAGCAAAACACAAGGTAAAGAAAACAAACTACAGTATTCAAAATATAGAAAGGCAATACAGAAATACAAAAATAACAGCAAACTAACCTTTCCTTCACAGCAAAGTGTAGCAGAGTCTGGATGAGCCTTTCTGGTAAAGCTCTGAAATGTTTTAGTTTACTCCTTAAATAGAAATTTTAGTTCCTAGCTCCACCCCCTCTGTTAACAAGTGATTAACCTTAGGTGACCTTTTCTGTCTTATGAATGAGTCCTTAATTAATCAGTTCTTATTTCTGCCTGACTCAGAACAGAGAGAGCTGTGGTCTCTTTTGAAGTTTTAATATGCTGTTAAAACAGAATGCAAGCAAAACACAAGGTAAAGAAAACAAACTACAGTATTCAAAATATAGAAAGGCAATACAGAAATACAAAAAATAACAGCAAACTAACCTTTCCTTCACAGCAAAGTGTAGCAGAGTCTGGATGAGCCTTTCTGGTTTGCCTCCACTCCACAAAACCATCTGATCCATAGCCATCAATTTTGGGCAACACCTTTGTCATTAATTTAGCTATTACAGACAAACACTAATCAGGGTTTAAAACTGAAGTGGGCCTATATGAAACTAGGTTTGATGGGCCTTTACTGACTTTAGATATTACAGCCACCAGAGCCTTCTTCCAGGATGTTGGTGCTACCTCTCCTTTTAAAATTCTGTTAAAGAAAACCTACCAGATCATTATCACTTTCTCCCCCCCAGGTACAAACTTGCAAAGGAATGCCATCTATTCCTGGAGACTTTCCTGCAAAATGATTATTGATGGTGGTAGCAAAGTGGAGCAGAGCTATTATAGTGCTATGGTGTGGCCGGAAACTGTGTCGTGTAGGGCTTAGTAAGTTGTTTTTGATAACAAATTTCAGTAGCTGGGATTGGACACATTTTTCTAAGATTTTTAGTTAGGGGTACAGACTGGCTAGTGGCCTGTTATTGGAAACATTAAAAGAGGAATGACTTTTGAAGACTTTTTTTCCAAATTTTATGGGCATAGCTTTCTGTGATGAGAAGTTTATTTGGATGGACATTGGATAAGGTAGAATATCTGCTGCAAGTTTGGTATACTGTACTGGAAGATTGGGGCAAACATAGTTGGCTTTCTTTTGAGAAGGTATATCATGATATTGTTTATGAGGATATGTTCAAAGTACAGAATGTGTACAGATTTTGCTTTGAAGTATTTGCATAGATATTTCTATACCCCAAGCAGACTTCAAAGCATTTTCCGCAGATAAATAGCAAATATTGGAGGTATGATAGGACAGAAAGAGGTACAGGGGAACATGTTTTGGGAGTGTAATGAGCTGGCGATGTTAGCAAATTCTCTAGAGAATACCTTGTCATAAATACTGGGAGTGCAAATGGCTGTAACTAAGAAAATGATGGACATAGATTCTGAATTGTCTGTGTATGGTAAGGCCTTATTAAGTTTAATTCTGTTGGCTACCAAAAAGCAATTAGTAGAACATTGACATCAAAATCTAAAACAACTACATTTGATACATTTGATATTGTAAAAGAGATAAAATAAATGGAAGTGATGCATTTAGCAAAGGGAAGGAGCAAGTTACATAGAAATAAATAGAATTTGTGGGAACAATACATGCAGAATAATGTTCATGAGGAGGAGTGAGGTTTAAGAGAAGCCAGGAAATGAGTGATTTATGTAATGCTGGAGTGACCAAGAGTTGTTAAGAAACCATATATTTAATGTATCATGCATGAAAATATTTTAATATGGTTTGTTTTCTTTTCTATTAATATATGTGTACCTTTGTCTTAAGTGATAATTAAATAAATGTGTTTAAAAAATCAAATGTGTTGGGATTATTTGTTGACTCTTGCAGGGTAGGGTTTTACAAGTGGTAGAACTGTTTAAAAGGAAGTTACTGTGTCTTAACAGTTGTTAATATAATGTGCACTGAATTGGCTGGCAGTGATGATGTCATTAGTGTAGTTAGTACAAGAGGTTGATTGGGTAGTGTGGCCAGGACATACATGTTTGTTGACAGAGGACTAGAAAAGTTTGGTTTGTTTTGCTTACTGTGTTGGAAATTTGTATAGTATGTTTTTTCTGTCATGTCTGATCATGTGTTTATAGTTTTGGAAGCTGGACTGATTTTTAGTTTGTTTCCAAGTATTCCAAACTCTATATTTTTATTCATATAATTGTTTTTCTAATTATCCAGGGTTCAGGGTTTACTTTACCTCTTCTGTTTCTTAGGGAGTCATATTAATTTAGGGTGAAGAGAAGTGTCTCATTAAAATATGTGACAGTGTCATCTAAAGGGAAAGTATGAAGGCAGTTCCAGGTAATGGATCATACGCTGGTCAGGAAATCAAATTTATGGAAAGATGTGAGTTTGTGTACTAGATTATAGCAGTGATGTTTCATGGGGGAGTTTATCTGCTTAACTGTAAAAGTACACTTAACGGGTAGAGGATGGAGCCAGACTATTGCTTGGAGAAGTTGTGAAAATCTAATCCATGGAAGAGCTTTTATTACTGGTTTTATTGTATCTAGTAGGAGTGGAGATGAGTTGAGTGAAGTTATATAAACTCATTATACTACTATTAGCATTACTGATAATAGAGTCACAATTTATATTAAATCCCCTAGTATTATAGTTTTTATAAGATATTTGCTTAGGCTCATAAGAGGATTTATTCTGTAGTATCTATGCTGTTACCTGGGGGTATCTAGATAGCAATGATGCATAAAGTCTTACAGTTAAGTTCAAGTGAGCATACAAGAATCTCAACAGTTTTAGTAGTTGGGGGGATATCAGTACAGTGGACTAGTTGCAGGGTATTATTGCAGATTTTTGCCATCTATCTGCTTTTTACTTATTATGTCTAATCTAAGCATGCTATTCCCTTGTGGTAGGATCTCCAAATCTTTTATACCTTGTTTTAGCCAGGTTTCAGTTATGACCACGATGTCAGAAGAGTGAGGGGCAATCAATGCACTGTTCTCTGGGCAGTTGCTTCTAATGCTTCTAAGATTAATGTTATTGGTATTTGAGGTTTGGCTTAATCTGAAAGGTGCATTTGTGGTTATAGTTTGGCAACCATTTTGTAAAGGATGAAGAGGGCCTGTGGTAGTTTGGAAATCCATTTGTGATGGATGGAGGGGACTTGGATTTGGTTGAACATCTCCCCAGCAGTTAAATGAGTGGGAGAGGCTGAGAGAGGGGAAGAGCTGTTTGAAGTTTATTTTTTTTGTTTTATAACAAGCCTATACAAAATGGCATTGCAAAAGCTATGCTTTGGTTTGAAAAGGTGCTGAATGGATAAGTTGATGAGTTTGATTTTGGGTTAGAGAATCTCACACTTGAAAGTGGAGTTGTTTGAGTTGTTAATGAAAGGACATTAAATGTGTGAGTAACCGAAGAGGGGATTGGATAAGAAGTTGCTAGGGAAACATTTTGATAGATGTAGGTCAGGTGTGAGGAGATATAAAGGCATTGGACAATTGTGATGGATGGGTGCAATTTGGAGAAAAAAGGTAGGGGAAGTGCTTGGGTAGATGAGGGAAAATGTATATGGGGTGGGTGTTAAGGGGGTATTTGTAAAAGCTGCAAATTGGAGGTCTAAGCATGAGCTTGATTAGAAAAGAAAGTCAAAATGTATTTTGAGGGGATTAGTGTAGAGGGCAGAGTAAGAGGTACACAGATAAAAGTGTGTAGTTGTTAAACAATGTTGATGAGAGAGAATGTGTTTAGCATGAGACTCTATAAAAAGTAATGAGTGGAAATGAGAAAGTGACAAAGTCAGGCAGGGAGAAGTGTGAGTACAGGTAATAAATGTACTGGACAGCCAACAAGTGTGTGAAGTGATTAAAGTGGTTTGGAGGTTAATTTTTGTGTGGGAGGAGGTTGCTGAAGTATAAGTGGGGAAACAGGTTTGCTCTGATAGACTAGTTAGTGAGGTTAAATGGTGTTTGAGGTTGAAATAATGAAGCAGTAAGTGCAGGAATGAGCAGAGCTGGTGTGAAGGAGAAGAAAGTATGTGAAGGATTGAAAATATAGGTTGCTAGTTTCTACTTGTATGTGATAGGTAACACAGCGTAAATTAGTTAATTTGTTCCAGGAGTGGGTTTGCAGGTATGAGTGAAGGTTGATGCAGATGGGTATGAGTAACTTGTGTGGTGGTTTGCTATAAGCATAGAGTTGGAGTATGGTACAGGTAAGAGCATGAGTAATTATCATCATCAACCCCATTATTCCCATTTTCTACATGGGGTCGGGGTATTGTTTCAAATGTCAGCATCTCTCTCGATTAAATGCCACTCTCCTTCCTTCTTTGACAGCTATGCCTGACTGTTTCAGGGCTTCTGTCACACAATCCAGCCACAGCTTTGCTAGATACCTTTGTTTTCTCTTGCCTTCTTCCTGCTTGTCCCAAATCTGGTTCACCAAATTGTCTTCTGCTGTCCTGCACGTGCCTGAACCACCGTACTTTGGCTTCTGCTCTGATGTTCTTATTTCTTCATCTCTCCCACTGTGTGTATCCTAGGCACTTCATCTCCATCACCTCTAGCTTCCTCAGCTGCTCTGCCTCTACTACCCAGGTTTCTATACACTACACCAGTACTGGATTAACCTCTGTTTTGTACACCTTTCTTTTCAACTTCTTTGGCATTCTTGTCTCATTCACTATCCCTGATACTCTGTAGTAAAGTGCCTTGGTAAACGAAAAAGCAGAGCAGTAGAGCAATCTCAAGGCACACCAATAGCCAATAAAGCAGCAAAAAAAAAAAAAAAAAGATTGCAGCAGGAGAACTTCTCCACACAGTGTTTTCTTAATCGCTTGTTCAAGCGCTTTCTTCTTCACCAGTGACAGTTGGCTGTAAACCCTCAGATTCTACATTTCACCTCCTCATTTGGATTTTCCTTCTCCTAAACCACCTCTCCAAATACATGAAGCAGTTAACCTGTTCTTCTATTTTCCCTTCTATCTCAATTCTCAGATATTTCTGATTTCCACCACTTGTTGCCAATGCAGCTGTCTTATTTGTGCTCAGTTTCATCCCATGTGCCTTCATTTTTTTATTCCATTCCCCTCTAATTTGATGAAGATCTTTTTCAGAATCTGCCTGTACTGTCACAATGTCTGCATGCAGCAACTTTTTTGGTCTGTCCCCTTCAACCTGTTTGCTAATGTAGTCCATCACAGTATGAACAGCAGTTGTACTATTCCAAAATCAGTTGGTACATGCCATGTTTGGTTTTGAAGAGTCTAATGCTAGTAAGTATGTGCTACAGATGAATGGTGATCTTCAGGGAGGAGAAAAATGTAGCAGTCGAAGGTATGTACTTTGTCACTGATAAAGCTGCAGGACTCTGAGACATGCCTTTTGCAACTGAGAAGGCAGTTTATCAGAGATCTTTCTATAACAGGTGAGGGAATCCAGGCTGGCTATAACTCCTTGCTTAGTTTTAAAATAGTAATGCAGGTAGTTGTGTACTATAGACAAATTGTGATCTTTAGGGGCAAAACAGCAGTGTGAGGAATGCCTTTTGTCACTGAGAAGACTGTGGCAGTCTGAGACATGCCTTTTGCATCTTTGATGGCAGTATATCTTATAGCTTCTTCAAACAGGTGAGGGAATCCAGGCTGGCTATTACCCTGGCCTAATCAGAGTGTTGGAGTGTGTGACTGACCACAGCATGCTGCAGATGACAAAAAGCTATTGAGATTTCTGTCATTGAGAAGAGCCACTTTAATGTGGTCCACCTTAGGGTTAAATGACTTTACAAAGCTGAGATGTCCAATAGATGGATTCTGCTTAACCAAGGGACTTTTGATGGTAGGATAGGCCTTTGCCAGTATGCTGAAACTTTTGAAAAAGAGATGCAGACTGTCCCCCGCAAAACAAGTAGGACTATATATTGTCACATTCCAAGCTGATACATACTGGATCCTCCTCAAAGACTTTAGTTAATAAGCCAAATATATTCTCTTTACACCAAGACATCATTCTTAGTTAAGGAAGGATTTCACTCAGGACCTGAGTCTAATCTGCATCCCTCGCATACATAGAGAGTTTCAACATGTCTGTCTGAATACCCCTCAGGATTTTGCAACCCTGGTCATTCACTTCCATATGGACCAGTGCAGTTTTGTTGTCATATTTTTCTGAGGCAAGGGTCCTTATTTCCATTCAAGATCTATGATGATGGCACCTGAAAGGTAGATCACAGTAATTCTGTCCTGGCCCAGCCTGGTGAGTCGGGAATCTATGTGCCTAACAACTGAGTCACCAATCAGTAATATATTTTTACCAGAATCTAGTTTAGAATTACAGTATATGACTAGGAGCAACTTTGCAGTGGGTGACTTTTTGCTGTAGGTATGCATGGAGAATGTGAGCTGACGGACTATCACTAAGGCCTGTTCTTACAAGTTTAAGAGGCTTTGGAAAATAATTTTTCACGGCACCAGCATATGGCATTTTAGCTTGTTCTGTTTGAGAAAGTGGTACTGGATGAAGTGAATGTGTGCTCACTGATTTGTACTCGTGAGATGGATGCCTCCATGTTAGCTTGGTGTTTATGCCACTCAGAGACAGAGTTTTCTGTGTTAACTAGGAGTTCATCATCAGCGGACATGAGAAACTTACTACATTGCTTTAAGATACTTAAGGCTAGGAGGCTGGTGATAGAAACAGGACAAGTTTGTGGGCCCTCCATATTGTCCAGAGCTTTAAGTGTGAAATGGCTAAATGAACAATGAAGTTACAGGATGCTGGGAGTGTACCACCAGAATAGTATCAGTGAAGCTAGCGGAGAGAGATGCAGAGATAGAAACAAATCAGGGCAGCCAAGCAAAGATAAGTACAAGTTACTGCAGCCTGGGGCACAATTGAGCCAAATACCAACTAGAGGAACAAATGATGTTTTGAAAGTACTGAATGAAGAGATAAAATGAAAATGAATTCACCTACCCACTATTCAGCTACAGCTACGGTGGTTCTGCGCAGAGTGCAGCTGTGCACATAGCTCTACAGCTCTACTATAAATAGTAATTAAGCAAAACAAGAGTAACTGCCACAGTTTCCAAGATGGCCCCCAACACCTGGTTAAACAAGCCATTCTTAGTTTATGAAAAAATATAGTTTCATTTTAATGGTCCAAAAATACAATCTCAGTAACTAGATTTGCTAAACAAAATGCAAGAAAGTTGTTTACTTCTCTGATGTAGAAAAGAAGTAAACAGTCAAATTAGGTGAAAATGTCTCAATCCAGTAAGCCGAGGTGTAGCTCAGAGCAGTAAGGCCAGAAAGACTTCAGTGACATGTACAGCTGCTCTAGGTATAGCAGTTAAACAAAACAGAGAAAACAACAAAACCAACCAGGAAAACAACTTTGGGAGAGTCAGTGGTACTCAGTGACGTACAAAATGGCAGCAATTTACTTCATGTCATAAGAATAATTACTACATTTTCCAAGATGGCCCCCATCACCTAGCTAAACAAGCTGTCCAAAATTCATGAAAAAAATAAAGCAGTTTCAGTTTAAATGCTCCAAAAACAGTTTTAGTAAATAGAATTGCTAAATGAAATGAAGTTCAATACAATTTTGCTTCACTGTTATAGGAGAAAATTAAGGTTACATTTAAAAACTTGCCCATGATTTGAGGCCTCTGTGTCTCATTATTTTTCACTTTCTCCCTACTTCCAGTGCAAAGAAGTTGAAAAGTATGGATCATCTAATGCTAGTTGTGTAATAACTAACAATAAATGTACTCTTTGAAGGCTGAAATCAGATGCAGTATCAGTCAACTCCAACTTTTACATGTAACTGAAAATTTGACTACATATACAAGCCAAACACATGAATTCCAGGGTGTATAGTTTACAAGTAAACATATACACAGATGTACACATGTTTTTTACAGGGGGTACACCCACACATTATCTTCACTCCAGGGTCACTTTACCTCAAAGAAAGAGTGATAGGTAATATACAAAGAAAAAAAAAAAAACAAACTGCAATTGCAGGTACCAAGTGCAGAAAAATGTCTCATTATTAATGCAATAAGTAAATGTACATATTTTAAAAGAGTATGGAACATACATGATGTTGTCCTTAGTAATTTCCAGGTGAAAAGAGCATGAAGGAATCTAACAGTCATCACAGCCATTACTGGGTTTTCTCTCTGCTGAGCTTGCTTATAGTAGCTGACCTGGAAATGATTAAACACTAGTAGCATGAAAACGTCAGTAAAAACTAATAACACTTGCAATGTATGTGCTTGCTTTTCTCCTTTTCTAATGAGATTTTTCTTTTTCAGAGATTCCAGTTTCTGACAAGTGATCAAACTCTGATACAATAAGTTACCATGTGTCTAGCCAGTACATTAAGAGATGGCTTCAAGTATCAGCAGATTAACTGTGAGTTGATGATGGACGGCTGTCCTACAGCATCACAATTCATATTAGGCAATCTAGGAAAATCATCAATGACTCAAAAATTTATGTTATTACCTGTGGTAGGCAGGTTCAACTTCCATAAGTATGGAAGCAACACGACTCAGAACCAAATATATGAGCAGGTAAATTATTTGGAAACCGTGTGATCTAGTCAGTTGAGGATAAAGAGTGATAGTGTGACCACAGAGGACCTCTGTATACTGTACCATGCATCAGATAATACTTAACTGCTTTTCTTTATATAACAAACTCCAAAATGATTGTACTTCTTTATTTAAAAGTACTAACAAAAAGGTACTTTACAATAATTAATTAATTTAGTTTGTTGATTGTGTAATCCCACTAAGCTTAGGGATGGCCACAGTTAGGCCCTGATGTGGATCACAATTGCATCTAAGACCTAATAATGTACAAAGAAGCAAGTATATTTTGTAGTGCACAGTAACGCAGATTCAAGGCATTTGATATGAAACAGCAAGGGACAGATAGTGGCTGAAGCTGCCATTGTCTCTTATGTAACCAGTTAAGCATTTGCTGAGCAGTGTTTTATTTTTACTATTATATACTTTGTTGACTGTGCAATTCCACTGGTCATAAGTAGGGGCAACTTGGCACTGTCTGATTAAAAGAGTTATAGTTATACGGTAGGCAAATGCAGATTAAATGACTCAAACCCTGTACCCTGGACTGAGGGAAGAAGTTAATTAATAGGTCAGAGCCATAATCCTATATGATAAATGCCAGTGTTGAGAATGGTCATGCAGCTGGCAATGAGCACTGCTATGCATAGCACGCTTATGTGGAATATGCCACGTGCACCATCAAACTATCTTGTGTCACTGTAGTGATAGCACTGAAGCTGTTGTAGAAGGAGGATACATTATTTCATGCAGTTCATTTCCTTTATGAATTGTTAACCAGTCTGCATATCTTTCATGGTGCTCCATAAAGATTCTAAGTTAACTTATTCTGTCCCAGCTGATCAGAAGACCAACATATATAAATATTTGCAAATAGCAGTTTTTGGGTGTCCTGACATTAAATAGAAGGAATATGCAGTTCTATAATAAAATCCAGGTTTATCTGTTTGCCTGTCTATCTATCTATCTGCCTGTCTATTTATCTATGCATCGATCTATCCTTTTATGCATAGGTGCAGTGCCATGTTAAGTGGAAGGTTATTCTCAGTACAACTAATATGTAGTTATTTTCTAACATGTCATTGTTAGAGAAAAATATGTATTTGCATTACATCATATGCCTTTTAGTATTTTTACTTTTTTAATAATCACATATTGCCTATGGAAACCAAGTTTCTTTTGTGTATTTTTTCTTGGCTTGACAAAGTAATTATGTTATGTGCAAATCCATCCTACTTCACAAATCCATTTTCTTTTGCTACATCAAAGTCTTTGAAGTTTCTGCATTTTTGTTTCTAATTATTGCAGAACACTTATTTTCTGAGTATGTAAGTGGACAGAATATTGCGCTCTTGCTGCCTGCTGAGAAGTCATCAGACTCGTGATGGCCTTCTTTTTACTTACATCTCCAGGAAGCTGTGGGCAGAGATGATGAGATTGTCATTGATGGGGCAAAAAAAAAAAAAAAACTGTTAATTTTGTAGACTTCCTTCAGCTTGCAGATGTGAGAATGGCAGATAACTTTTCAAGCCTTAATGCCAAAGAAATGTGAACAACTGTCAGCTACCCTGCTGGAGTACAACTCTGAGAGTTATTAACCTACGCTGAACTTTCTAGAATATGAGTCAGCATGCTGAGTGGCACTGCAAAGCTTAGCTTACTGAGGCATTATGGGTAAAGCTTGTCAGCTTCTAGTTTTCAATAATAATAAACTTATGAAGAACAGACAAAAGTTAGCAGGAAGGATGGGAAGAGCTGTGCCGAGACACCACCATGCAACAGAAACAGATCTATAAACTATTTGGTAATTATCTGCAGTGAACTATACAAACAATATTTTATGAGCTTTACTAATACGTTTTACTCTGGACTGTGATAAAAGAAGAGAAGGGAAATGAAAGAAATCAGTATCCAGATTTGTGTGACAGCTGTGGCAATATTATATATATTATCTGTCTGAAGAAAAAAAAAAAGAAATAAACAAATGCATACTGAAAGAAACAATGCTGTGGCTATATAAACCATGATCAGTCTAAAATACTGCTTTTGCATTTCACAAGCACAAAAGATATAACTTTTGTGAGTCGAAAGTGGCTAGTGCATGTCTCAAGCACACAGTGTTTAACAAGCTTTGTTTTGATGATATATAAACTGTAGTTTTCATATAAAGCTTCAGCAGTATGTGATGGCCATATTGTTATATTACATTTGTTTAATGCACATGGAGACAGCAGCCCTGTACAGTCTGCTGTTTAATAGTCTTTAATATTCACCTCCCTTGCAGTTCTGCCTTGCCTTCACTGTTTCTTCTACTGTACCATGCCTTCTTGAATCTAGTACTGAATCCCTCTAGCCACCCAGTCTAAGTAATCCATTCCATGAGCCCACATCCCTCTCTGTGAAGAAGTGCTTTCACAGAAGCATAGAACAGCTGATCTCTAATCTGTTTCCTGTGCCCCACCTTTCTATTGAGGGTGTGCCTTTTACAGTATGTCTCCCCAACATAATCAGGTACATCCAAATCTCATCCACCTGCCTCTTCTGAACAGTAATGAGAAGATCTCCATCTCTTCAAGTCATATACTATTCCCCTCAGCCACACTTTCTGTTACCTTCGAGACTCCTTACAGCAGACTGATGTTCCTTTCACTGTATTATCACCAGAACTGCATACGATACTTATTATGTTGCCTCGCCAGGGCTCAATAGATGAAAAACATTACTTCTCTGCTTCTGTGGTCTGTCTTCATAAGGGTAGGAATCATAAGAATCTGAAGGCTACTGAGTCTTGTGGTCATTACCCATTTCCAGTTGCCACTATAGACTATACCTCTCCTCTCAAGAAGGGCAATGCCATGGTTCCTGCATTCTGCACCTGCTACTCCAGACCTTTTGGAATAAACACTCCAGGTCCTTTTCCTTGTATGTGACCACTGGTTGCATTCCCCAGATGATATTCCATACCAGACTTATTAGGACAGTTACACTATTCTCAGTATATCTTCGCTGGACTTCAGCTACCATTTATTTTTTACCAAAATGACCCTTCTTTTGGTTTTCCCCTCATTTTCCATTGCTACAGCTATCTTTTTGATGTCAGAAAATAGTCTAATTTTTCCTCCACAGATATAGAAATATAGTAAAATATACTGCACCTAGAACACATTCCTGTACTGGTCCACTACTCATTTTTTTATAATATACCAACAAATGGATAACTTGGTACAAAAATGAATGGGTCAGACTGAGTCTAAGAATAAGAAGTATTTATTTGTAGTTTAATGCTTTTGTCTATATAACTGCATGACTTCTTCAGAACTAGAGATAAAACACCAAAACTACCATCCTATATATATCAGATTGAATGAGTTTTTAACTGATTAAACAGTTAAACAATTAATGAAATAAATTGATGCAATAATTAAAAACTCAGATATTGATTTTTGTTCCTGACATCTATCCTCTCACTATAACTGTCAGTGAGCTATACCCTTCAGCCATACAGCAGTCCAGTTTCTCAGTCTCAGTACAGTCATTGATGCCTGTAAGATTCTCAGCATCCACCTGCATATTCTGGTTTAAGCACTTGGGCTTCAGGCCAGTTATTTTACATTAAGAAGGTTCGTGGTCTGCACTCTTGTGGGAGGAGAGGCTGGACTCTGCCCTTCTGAGCTGGGAATTTCTGGTTAAAGGCTTATAGTGCCTGCATATTTGAACTGTTTCTTACTGAAATTGGTACACATTGTTTGCTGTAACATAGACTAGATCCAGGCCTGCTGAATCTAGCTTTGTTTGTATGCTTGTTGTTTGTTTGCTTGTTATTTCCCTGAAACGCTAATTCCACCTAAAACCCGGCTTTTCAGCGCTTCTGTGGATCCCTAGTGATATCTGCATTGCTTACTGTACTTATTTCCTTGTTTCACTTGAAAGAAAGTAACTGTTTGTCGTTTTTGCATTTAAGTTACGTGTAACACATTGCATTTAAGTTACCTGGCACTTGCTCACTAAGTCAGCATTAAAAAATTAAAAGTACTACACCCTCACAAACTCCCCTTGAGTACCTTGTTCCCCATTGGCCCTTTTTTTTCAATTATAAAGGAATTCCCAATACTATTCTAGCATGTCCAAAGGTCAGTTGTCAATCTCCTCTCCGGTCGAGCTGGTGAATCTGGGAATCTTGAGGCAATGTTACAACTGTCTCATGTACACAGACAACCCTCTCTTCCTCCCAACAAATTCCAACACATGTGAGAGATGCAACCATATAGCCAAACTGGAGGCTAAGCTCTCTCAACTAAGTACTGGCGTAACCAGTCAAGAGGAGAAGGAAACCACACTCACTACAATTCCAGTCTCACATAGACCTACCACGACAGCAAACCAAACACATAAACACACAAAAACATACTCGGAGGCTCTAAATAAAAATCTGCCTAAGCAGCAGAGACCTCCAAAACAGACACCCAAGCAACCGCTACCCCAAAACAAAACACGTGCAGCAGATAGCTCACAAAGCCAGTATGCCAAACAGTCACAGCCCTTAAGGCTAAACAACACACCTGATACACTTGTAATAGGTGACTCTATCATCAGGCACACTTACATCCCACTCACCAGGCTGAACAAGGAGAAGGTCATGGTGAGCTGCTTGTCGAGCGCTAGGATCCGCCACATAACACACGCACTCAGGTCACTCCAAGGAAAGTACAAATATGACTCAGTCATTGTCCATGCTGGTGTGAATGACCTGAGACATACCTCCTTGGACTACATGAAAAGAGACATAGAGGAGCTCTCTGAGCATGTAGCCCAGGCCGGTAAGACCCTGACCTTGAGTAGCATCTTACCCTCACCAAGAATAATGCCACAATATGAAGGCAAGATGATCAATTTCCACAATTGGCTTAAGCATTGGTGTCATTCAAAGGGGATCCAATGCCTGTCAGCCTGGGATGACATGCTCGACAAGCCACGATGCTTCGCTAGGGACGGCTTGCACCTGTCCCCCCTGGGCTTTCGGATATTGGCAAAGGCTCTTGCTACCCCCATAGTGCCTTTTCTAGGCAAGGCTCAAAAGACAAACACACCTCCATAGGTATCACAAGGGATAAGAAACTAAGAGTAATGCTACTCAACGCCAGAAGTCTAAACCTCAAGATGCACGCACTCGAAACTCTCCTTAGCATGGAGAACATTGATATCTGTGCAGTAACAGAAATCTGGTTCAAGGCTCCCGAGAGCACCCTGGCACTACCAGGTTATACCTCATACCATGCTTTTCGGCCCCAAGACTTGGACCGAACCACAAAAGGAAGGGGAGTATCAATATTCGTCAAAGATACCCACACCTCCAGGTTGGTGGCACAGCACGAAGCATGAGAGACTATCCATGTGCAACTAACAGTGGGTAAAACTGCCTTCCAGTTTATAGCCTGCTACAGACCACCCTCCCAAACCCAGGAACCCCACTCGGCCTTCCTGAGAACAATGGAAAATATGAAGGTCTTTCCAAACACCATTATATTGGGTGACTTCAACTACCCGAACATAGACTGGGAGCATTACTCTAGCTCCAACACCCTAGCCCAAAGGTTCCTAGAATTTATAAACTCATATGCTATGGAACAACTTGTTACCACTCCCACAAGAGGGGAAAACATACTGGATCTGATCATCACCAACATGGGGACTGTATGCTCCAGACCAGAAGTGTATCCCTCACTGGTAAGATCAGACCATAAACTAATCTCACTGGATATTCACATCCCGATCCCACCCCCTGCCCAGAAAACCACAGTGAAAAACTTTTCTAAAGCAAATTTCACACTCTCAAAACCGAGGTGGAATCCTTCAAAGCCCCCGGGCCTGTGGAAAATACGGCCCAGACCGCAGAATCCTTTATAAACGCATTCTATGAACACCTTCAGGAATGCATGGATCATGCAATCCCAAATAAAACCAAGACCCAATCCTCCAAAGGCAGATGTCCTGTCTGGTGGACCCCAGCCATAAACAAACTATACAATAGAAGGAGGAAGCTACTACATGATAGAGCAAAATCCCAAAAAGGGAAGGCATCTCTGATCAGTATTAGCAAAAAACTACGGGCACTCATAAAATCGTCTAAGGCCAGCTTCAAGAGAAACATTGCACAGGACACTAAGGATAATCACAAGGCTTTCTTTAGTTATGTTAGGAACCTGGGTGGGAATTCCCAGATATGCTCAGAATTAGTCCAAAATGACAAAAAATACACCGAACCCACAGACATTGCCAACATCCTAGCTGACAGGTTCAGCGCAAACTTCTCCCCCCCACCCCACCAAAAGGGCAAATATCTATCCCAGCAGAGTGCTGCCCCCTGACATCTCAGATGCTCAGGTAAGAGCCGCCCTCTCCAAAGCAAAAAAGGAGCATCAATGGGACCAGACGGTGTCCCGGGCTGTGTTCTACATGAACTCCAAGAAGCGCTAAACCCAAACATAAAACTACTGTTCAATCTCAGCCTTACTACAGGATATGTACCCAAAGAGTGGCGTACAGCAACAGTGGTCCCTCTCCACAAAGGTGGTGCTTCAACGGATCCTGGAAACTATCGCCTCATAAGCCTGACTAGCTTGGTCTGCAAAGCTACGGAAAGGATCATCATGGACCTCATAAATAAAGATATTGGGGACCTACAGACACTGGATCCTACCCAGTTCGGCTTTGTTAAGGGCAGATCCTGCCTCTTAAACCTGGTCGATTTCTTTGAAACAGTCGCCAAGGCCATTGACGAGGGGAAGGTGGTCCACACAGCCTACCTGGACCTCGCAAAAGCCTTCGATACAATACCCCACTTTGGCATTATAGATAAGCTCACAAGCTTAATTATAAACCCCTATGTCACTAGATGGGTTGCAAACTGGCTCAAGGACAGAACCCACATGGTTAGAATTGCTGGAGCCATGTCAGACTCCAAACCAGTTACAAGTGGCATCCCAGAAGGCTCAGTCCTGGGACCTCTCTTGTTCAGTATATATTTCTCGGAGGTACAGGCAAACATGGAAGGACTGTGGCTGACCAAGTTCGCAGATGACTGCAAACTGGGCACCATAATCGACTCTCCAGCCGACACAAGCATCCTCCAAAAGGGCCTCATAGAAACAGACAACTGTTGCCAGAGCCACGGCCTCAAGCTAAACGCTAAAAAGTGTATAGTCATCCCCTTTGGCAAAAACAAAGTGCCCACAAATTACCACATAGGTGGTAATCCATTAAGTACAGAAGAAGTAATTAGGGACCTGGGGACCCAAGTTGATAGCAATCTCTCATTTGACAACCACGTGGCCAAAGTGGTTAGAAAAACATTTTATATAGCCCATCTAATCATGAAAGGATTCACATCTAGATCAGGGAGGTCATCGTGCCTCTTTACTCATCCCTCATCAGGCCCATAATTGAGTACAATGCCCCTTTTGGGATGTACCTTACCAGACACCTGCAGCAACTGGAAAGACCCCAAAAGTACCTCACCAAGAGGATCAAAGGGCTCAAACAGATGCCATATGCTGCCCAGTTAAAGAAACTCCAGCTCTACTCAGTGGCATACCGCCTGCTCAGAGGCGATCTTTGACTGACGTATAAAGCCATGTCCAACCCAGAATTAATGGACATGCTGCACCTCAGAAAATCCAAATTGCATCAAGCTACGCGCTCGAGAGACTTGAACCTCAGCACTGAAATAAATAGGACATGCTGGAGGGACAGATTCATAACCCAGAGGCTCCCTTCACTCTGGAATAAAATCCCAGTCCAGGTTAGGCAGAGTACCTCATTGACTCTCTTCAAGAGGAATCTTGATGAGTGGATGGGAGATCATAGGTTTACCCCGGGTATCACTTCTGTGTCACTGTTAGACAGAGGCACAGTATACTAACCTCGAAAAAGGGCATAGCAAAATTAATTTAAAATGGATGGCGAAAGCCAAACATACTCTGACTAGGCTTATAAATGCCCTAGAGCAGATAGCCTAGTATGAACCTATGAACCTATGAATATGTCTGTTTTTCCAACACCTTGGTGAATTGCAGGAGTAGATGTGCTCTTATTTCCTTATGATGGTCCTCTGTTATATTGCTATAAAAATAAATCACTTTTGATTGACAGCTCCTTCTGTCCACAAACCCCATGTTGGCTGGCGTCCTGGAAACAAACTGTCCCCTTGTAAAGTGCCTCACCTTTTCTTCAGGATACTGTCGATGATTTTCCCTGACAACACTGTTAGGCTAAAAGGCTGGTAGTGCTCTGATTTTTTCCTGTTTTCTCAGAGTACAAGGGTAGCCATCTTGCAATCCTCTATTGCTCATACAATAGTGCACGGACCACTAACCTATTGAAAATCTCTTTGGGGATGTCTGCCAACACAGAGGACAAACTGTAGAGGATGCTGAGCGACAGACCACCTGGCCCTCGTACCTTAATTTTCCTTAGAACAACCAGTTCTTCTCCAACTTCCAACCTTGTTATCCTGGTGTTCCATGTGTTGCTCTTCCACTCTGTCTTACCTCACAGTTACCATGGCTACCTCTCATTGCTCAAGCCTTTCCAGATGAAGGGATGTATTCATTCAGTACTCCTGCTTTTACTCAGTCTTCACCGATTTTCTGGTGATTCTTATTCACCCTTTCTAGATCTGTTTCCTCCCTTCCTTCCTTTTGCAATATACCAAAAAAGCCTTTGATTTCTTTCTTAAACCATTCTGCTAACTCTCTGCTCCTGTATTTGCTGCACTCATTCTCTTTGCTGGCCTTCTTTCTGCCTCTTGGGATGCTTTCTCCAACCCATTTCACATTCTTATGCCCTTTTTCTAGATTCCAATATGGCGCCATTGGCCTTTTCACTTTCTTGTTTCTTCCTCATGTCTGTCCATAGCCTTGAATAAGTTATATTTGACATATTTCTACAGCTTTGTTTTTTAACCTTCCCATTTGCATCCACTCATTTATCTCATCTATGATCCCCCCCCCAGTGCAAACGTATCCAGTCCCTGAAATATTGTACCACCATCTTTGTCTTTGCTTTTTTACCTTCACTTCTAAATCATGCAGCTGCATGCAGGCTAATGGTATATTTACCTGGATATTCCCAATCATTTGAACTGATTAGCAGGGGTATAGCCAATAATATGCATTCTGTACTCACAGCTTCATAATGCCGCCCACACCCCACCTCACAGTCATTAATTATTCCCACCTTTCTAAATGCTGCCCTTACCCACTGAACAAACTATGATTTGTATATAAAGCCTCCTATACAGCTGAGTAGAGTTTCCTTATTTGTTTAAATGAATTTATTAGAATCTAAATCAGTGTACCACTCAATGATACAGTTCTGCCTAGCTTTTCACCTGTGCAAGGCATGCTGCTTATGTGACTTGCATGCAGAATTGTGCTCAAATGAGGACAATGTATATGCCAGGTTCTGCCTTTGTTGGTTTGGACCACTCTGAGAATGTTGTCATAATTGGTACAGTCTGAGAATGTTGTCATATTTGGTACAGTCATGCATAAGATGACTGAACTTCTCATGGTCTAAGGCCTCAATCTCCTTCCTTGTCATCACTACTCCAGAACTCAGATCACCCATTCTAAGCCTGGCACATTCATATCTCCAGTGAGTATCACCTTCCTAAGGTCAAATTCCTCTATTTTATACCAGTCTCTTATCCTTCTCCCTCCTGCATCTGGGGGACGGTGCACTGTATAGATTCACCAGTCCTCTATGCCTGCATCCTCTGCCTTAACTGGCATGGTGGTGCTTTTACATTCTGTCCCTCTCTGCTTTCTTTCTCCATCATGATATGATGTTCCTTCTCCTCCTCCTCTCTGACCTCAAATTTGGTATCTCTCTTACTCAGATTACTACTCCCTTCCATCCCCCTGCAGCATACCTCTCAGCTGTACCAAAGTCCTCTGTATTTACCAGTTTTGAGGTCCAAATAATGGAGTGCCACGACTTCCTGGGTAGCCCCCTTTATTCCTGAATTTCCCAGCTTTTTTTTTTTCTGGGCGATTTTTTGCTGACATCATCACATGTAGAGGAGTGTACAATGACATCAGCTTCTTGAGCAGCCTTCTAGACTGTCAAAATTTGGCTGAGGGCTTGAGAGGGTGTGATTGACTGTTTGTTTATGTTTATGGTTGCCGGCAATGTGTAACTTGCACTCGAAGCATGTCTCTCACTGCAGGAGCTAATCTTCCAGTTTACTTCAGAGTTCAGACAGAGAGGGACTGGACGACCAAGAGAGCAACTGACAGCAGCACTGTTTTTTTGTTTTTAAGAGGCTTTAGTTTAGAAACTTTAGAAACAGCAAGGCATGCAACCCCATCCACAAGCCATTACTGTGTTCAGTGTCCGACTAGTGCCGTAGCAGTCTCGTCGGACTCAGAGAGCCATAGCGATGTGGTCATGAGAAAATATATTACTTCGTGTTCTACTTCTTCCTCCAGCTCCTCCTCCACCTCTAGGTAAAATAAAGATAAAAAGAAAATGAATCCTCACTGTACTCTGCTTACATTATGTAAACTACTTTCAGCTTATTAGCTAGCATGTTGGTGCCAGACTTGTTCACTTAGGCTATGGCTTTTGGAAGAGAGGTGCAAAGATGTAGCGGCCAGTTATCCTCACTGTACTCTGGGTGTGTGTCACAAACATTATGACTCCTAGTCTAATACTTATGAATGGTTTGTTACTGTGTAATAAAAAACATTGTGAAAACAACCCAGTATTCCTCTAAAAATTCAAATGTTTTGTGAATGCTTTACTGCTGGGAAAAATATATTTCCATGCCACATGCTACTTGCTTTAATGACTAATACATCTACATTTGTATTGTTGAACTGAACCATTGTGTTTATGTGCAATACACCTTTTGCAATGATATTGCGGGATTTTTTATCTGTAAGCTATGAGACTTTTTAAGATGATTATTATATAATGTAAATGTTAAAATGGGTAAGTTTAACCTAACTAATATCAGTATTGTCATATCATCTGTCAAACTTTCTTCTACGCAAATGTCATCAGAATTGGATACACCTGTGTTAAGATAAATGTGGTAACCACCAAACCTTAATGTGCTTTGTCCACAGAACCAAAAACAGAACTTCAAAGCATGTCACATTAAGAGCCACTTTTACCTAATTAATCCAAACCTGTAAAGGTTACAGGCAATAACAGATATTGTCCCACCACAACTTCCTACCCACTATCGCATGACATCAGTTAATTCCTTACGGAAGTCCCACCTTTCGCTCTGACTGGCTAGGTCAATTTTTCACTTGACCAATAGTTATGCACACTTAGAGATGCCGTGATTACTCTTGAAGGGGTGGTGGGATTCAGTTATGCTAAAGTTGTTTTATTTTTAAGGGCTGTAGGTTAAGGTTGTCAGGTATGGTTAACAGTTTGAATATTATGGGGAAAGGAGTCTTTTATTATGCTGTGCAATGAGGTAGGATGCTTGTGTCTACACCACCTGGTAAGTGTGAAGCACTTTATTTTACTACTTTTATTGGTAATTTGTGATGTTGTTTTGTAGCTTTTATCCAGTGTTGACATTTGTTTTCTCTGCCTTCAGAGTGCACTTGCTATAAGGTGACTGATTCGCAGATAAGCTTAAAAGGCAAGGTTTAGAATTAGCTGCTGCAAGTACAGTGGATACTCGGAGTGTGTCTTTTCATTAGTGTTTTGTATCATATGCTGAATTACAAATGCTGCACCCATCATAGACATACAATTATGTCAAACTGTTAACAAGATGGAACAGTTAAACAGCAATACTATGGTGTATGGTCATTTTTTTTAATGGAGTAGAAACCAGCCGGGGGCAAAGTGCCTTTATCGGTAATACTGACTGCTCGGTTTAATGACTAAAATTGTATTTATCCCACTTTTCGATCTCTTTGCACAGTTCTTCCCTACACTTATTCAAGCAAAATTTGGATCACTGGGTGCAGAATTTCAAATTTACCTCTGGTCTGGCAACAATGTCTCCATTAAAAAGAGGAAACTTGTAAATACTTGAACACTTGTCCTCAAGTTTATATATCCCCCACACAACTTACAAGACCAATACATTTCTAATATTTTTGGAGCTATGGCTAGGTTTAAAAAGGCCCTTTAGGGTTATTAGCCTAGTATTCTTCTATGATCCTATGTTCTTTTACTTTCTAAAGATATTCTAGTCATAATCTCTATGAAATGCAACCAAAGCTTTTACATTGCTAATAAGAATTTTAAAGGAGTTCTTGACAGTAACATTCCTTCCCTCATGTCCCTTATATGACAGACAATGCCCTTTGTATTTTCTGTCCCCAGACTGAAGGCCACATATTTAAGAGGATTCAGTCCTACCTGACCAGATTTGTTAGAGTGGCTTAGCATCCCATAGATTGCCAGTGTCAAAAGCTAATTATGTCTGTTTTGCATGGATGGACAGAAGAGAGCAACACCAAGTGCCCCCTGCCACCACAGAAATATAATAACAATGCGAGGATCCAAAATAATGTGAATATACATTACATTCTCCGCAGCATGACCACATAAACAAATCGTCTCCTTACATTAAAACTGGGCAAAGCATGTGTAAAAAGTATAAGAAGGATGCTGTAGTCTATTGTATTCATAGCAGTGTTTGCCCATCTCTGCTGAAAACTATTTGTGGCTAGCCTGAGAGTGCACTAGCTCATTCTGTTTGCACACTTAGTGCAATAGTCCTTCTCCTTGCACATTTAGTGTAATAGCTCCTTCTCTTGGCTCACTTAGTGTAATAGCTCCTCTTTGCACATTTAGTGTAATAGTTACTCCTCTTTTCACACATAATCACTTCATTCGCAGGGGAATAGCTTGTGACCTGTGAGATGTTAAAGATTGCCTGTGGCTGTAGTCTTGCTGATTCCCTATATGTGCCATTGTAGAGAAGTAATTCAGACACAAGTAACACAATAATGAATTTAAGGGAAAATCTGCAGAAAATCAAGCAAACTATACATGTGCAGGATCTAACTATCCCTCATTACATCTGAGAGTTGTTTACTTGTTGATATGCTAGGTTAGCAAAATGCATGGAGTATAAAACAAGATAGACATCTGCAGAATTTAACCATTAAACAAGATAGACATCTGCAGGATTTAACCATCGCCCACTAGATATGTAAGTCATATCTGCACTGTGAGGTTTAATGACAACTATAAACAGATTGCTTTTATGAATGACTATCTGATTTAAAGTCTAATGCACTACCCACTCAATAAATAGAGCCAGTAGCAATACACTAAAGGTCCTAATTGTAAATGCAGTTTATCCTGTCAGTCATTAGACCACAACATGAGTACAAATTCATCATGCTCATGGCAAGGGAAAGCTTATCTCTTGCTCTGACTCATAGGCTTTCAATTTGTGCATGTGTCACCCATATTAACTAATTTCCTTGCTTGTGACTTTATCTACTGTCCCTAAGAGGTTTATCCTCTCAGTAGATGTCTCAATTAGAGTCTGTTCTGCTGGTGTGGGGGGTAGAAGTATTCAATAGCATAGGTCTTTCCCCTCTCTCCATTGTTGTCTCCTAAAGAGACATGTAGTGGCTGGCTGTGGTTATAGCAGAGGTCTAGAGTCTCTTTCTCATCCCCTTTCTGAGGCATTTATGCTGTGGATATGCATGAATGTACCCTGGATCTTCAGTGTTTTCTGCCCATGAACTGAGGAGCAGCCAGAGATCTGACTGATTTTTTGTTCTTCCCAGCATCTACCACTTGATGTGATGCGCTGTGAAGTATCCCCATTACTGAACTCTCTTATAGTGAAGCTTTTCTGCAAAGACTTCAGCATCACTTGACAGGTGAAAGTAAGCTTGTTGTCCCTGATAACACACTATTAGAGCAGCTGAGAGCAGTAACTGGCACTGAACAGTTAAATCCTTGGGCTTTGGTATAACAGAGACCATGCCCTTTTGACTTTGGAAAGGTCAGTACTAAAATCTGGAGCCATGCAGATATAAGCACCTACAATTCACAGGTTCTTACCCTTTTCCATAGCTTTCTGAAGATTAAAATCTCTAACATTATAATCTAGCAGATGAAATGTGTAGGATAGTTGTCACTATAGGTTCAAAGGTTCTTAGGTTCATAGGTGTTTACTAGGCTAATGACCACAGGGGCCTTTTTAACCCTAGCCGTGCATCCCAATCTTTGACAAGTTCTGATACCCTTGATAAGTGTAAGCATGGGCCTGGGAGATGAACCATTTACAGGCTGCCTGTGTCCATTAGAGATAGGTGCCAAGCCAGAGATGAATCTCTGGTTTCCTATTCAATTGTCCAAGTTGTACTTGAATTGGGTTAGGGAGGAACTTTGCTTCACATGTATGGGGAGCCTGTTCTATAGATGGGGTTGTTTCTGGGATACATACCTATCTCTCCAGCAGGTCCTAGTTATATCACAGGCAAGGTTAAAGTCTTTTGAATGGGTAATTCTGGTGCTGTTTGTTTTCTGGATATGCAGGAGGTCCATCAGAGTGGGGTCTGACAATGCCCTGTATGCCAGGCATAGATCTCCCCTCAAAAGCTTGTATGACACAGAATAGAGAGAAAGGGCCTTGAGGCAGTCTGCATAGGACATTTTACTTATGTCCTGTATTGTTTTAGTGAGGAACCTCTGTGGACATTCCGATTGTTGGATATGCTTGGTTAGGTACATACCAAAGGAGGCACTGTACTCAATTATACATCTGATGAATGCCGAATACAGTAGAACAATGACTTCCTTGGACTTAGATGCCATACACTTGTTTATAAGTTGCTCAACATATAATGATTTCCTCACCACTGTAGACACATGATGGTCAAAGGCTAGATTACTACCTACGTCTATCCCTAAGTTCCTGATTACTGGGTCAACTGTAAGGGGTGTGTTGTCAATATGATAGTTACCAGGGATGAATGACTTCCCAAGGATACTATTATGCATTTCTTGGCATTTAGTTTTAGTCCATGGCTCTGACACCAGTTGTTTGTCTGTGTCAGCCCCTCCTGGAGAACAGTTTGTGGCAGTGTGAGATTCAATGACAGCTTCGAATTTCCAATCATCTGCAAATTTAGTCAGACAGAGACCACTGACATTGGTCTTGACTTCTGAGAAGTATATGCCAAAAAGGAGCGGTCCAAGGACTGACCCCTGAATGACACCACTTGTGACTGGCCTCTTTGTAGAGGTGGACTCCCCAATTCTAACTTCCTGGATCCTATCTATGAGCCTATTGGGTATCCAGCTAGTGACACAGGTTTTTACCTAACCTCTTGAGTTTGTCAATGATGCCTGAGTGGGATATTGTGTTAAATGCCTTGATCAGGACAAGGTAGGCAGTGTGAATGATTTAGCCATCATCCATTGCTTTAGTGACCTTCTCAAAGAAGTCCACCAGGTTGAGTAGGCATGATCTGCCCTTGATGAAACCAAACTGGGTTGAGTCCAGTGTCTGGAGGTTTACTATATCTCTGTTGATCATCTCCATGATAATTCCTTCCATGGTTTTACATATACGACTAGTGAGACTTATAGGTCTGTAGTTTCGAGGATCTGTAGATACCCCACCTTTGTGCAGCGGGATGACTGTTGCCGTTCTCCATTCATGAGACCCAAAGCCTGTTTGGAGGCTACAGTTAAATAGTAATTCCAGAGGCTCTGACAGGCCATGTTTCATGTTATTTAGAAGGCATCCTGGGATATTGTCAGGACCCATTGATATGGTGCTCTTGGTCTTAAAGAGAGCATTAAGGATCTATTCCATAGCGATAGTAGGGGGAGTTATATTTTATGATATTTCCTGAAGGAAGGTTGAGGGGGAGGAAGGGATAAAGTTGGAGCTGAATTTATCAACCAGGAGGTTTGCAATATATTCTGGCTTAGTATAGGTGGCTCTATTTACAATGAGCTCTGCACACAATTGTGTATTGCCTTTGAGGTTATGGACATAGCTAAAGAATCCTTTGTGGTTTCCCTTGGCCTGGGAGGCCAAACTTACCTTAAATTTGGATTTGATATACTTTATTTGTCCTCTGAGTTGTTAATTTAGTTTGATGAGAGTACTTTTATCCTGTTGGGTACTACACCTCCTAATTTTTGCAATGATTTTCTTCCTTCTGTTATACTGTATTATTGGTTTTGTAATTCCACCAGCGTGGCTTGTTTTTAGTTCTGTACTTGTCCCTTGTGGGTACAGCTGCTGTCCTGCAGCTATTAACATGCTTGTACAGGGTTTCTGTGAACAGTTATGCATAGGCAGCAGTGTTCTCATAGTTTATGGGGGCTTGAAACTTTGCCAGGTTCTCACTTAATAGCAGGAGGTTAACCTTAGAATAGTTTCTGAATATTCTAGGTTTAGCTTGGGGTCCAGGTTTTATTTTTACTTCAAAGGAGACCATTTTGCAGTCTGACCTTATCAGGGAAGGCATCACATTAGTGAGGACCATATCCAGTATAGTTGCACCATTGACTATCTGGTCCAGGGAGTTTGTGTTTACAAAATCCAGGAATCTCTGTGCCTGTATGTTTGATGTTGTATAGGATTCCCGGTTAATTGTGGGGTAATTAAAGTCACCCATGAATATGGTATTAAGTTGGTTTGTTAGTGTTTTTAATAAGTTTAAATACATGGTATGTGTTTCCTGGGTCATAGAGGGGGACCTATAACTTGCAAGGAAGTGGTATTGGATTTTGCCTGTGGTGGTTTGAACATGGAGCAGCTCAAGCATATTGTTTTGTTTGACCAGCCTTGAAGTATATATAATTTTGCTGTAAATAGAGACACCTCAGCCTTTAGTCCCTGCCTGTGAAGTAGTTATATGTGGACAGCATTATAACTTTGCACTGTTGGTGTGCTCTCCATGGCTTTAAACCTTGTCTCAGTGACCACACAGACATCAGTATTCTCTAGGGTAAAAAGATCTTTTAGGGAGTGGAGGTTTTTGTTCAGACTCCTAGCACTGAGCAGTAATATCTTTAGATTTTCTTGGTTTTGATTTGCTGTGTTGTAAGTACTTTCAGTTTGACATTGCCTAAAAAAGGCACTATGGGGAAAGACAATGTTTTATCTAATATTCGAAAGCCTAGAGGGGGAGAGGTGCAGATCATCCCTGGAAAAGAAGCGTGGTCTGTTGACCATCTCCTTCCACACTGACAAATATTGCACCCCTTTAGAAGGACACCAGAAGCTAAGCTAATTATTAAAGTCAATCATCTTTTGTTTGTATTGTGGCATCACCCTTGGAGAAGGTATAATGCTGCTCAATGCTAGGCTCATACCAGCCTAAGACACATATTCCAAGAGCTCCATAATGTCTCTCTTCATATAGTCTAAAGAGGTATGTCTCAGGTCATTTACTCCCATATGGGCTATAACTGAGTCATATTGGTAATTGTGGTCCAATGACCTGAGTGCCTGTGTCATGTGGTGGATCATAGCCATTGATAAGCAACTGATCGTGACTTTCTCCTTACTCAGCCTGGTGAGAGGGACATCAGTGTGCCTCACAATGGAGTCTCCAGTGACTAGAATGTTGGATTGTGTGGTGGCTTGCATTATGGACTTAGAGGTAGAGGCTCCATGAGATGTAGCTCAATGTATTGATGTGCGTGTTGTTTTGAAAGAGCGCATTTGGGGCTGCTGAGGGTATTTCTAATGTATACTTCGTCTAGGAGGTGTTTGTGGTTTAGGAAGGTTACGTGCAAGTGCCTCAGCATATGTGGGTCCATATGTCTGCTTTGAATTATGCATGATGGGTGCAGCGTGTGTACCACTAACAACCTTATTGACATTAGGAGTAATTTTATGTGAGAGCTTTGCCTCCAGTGACATTGTGTAACTACATCTCTCTTGTACCATATCAGTTTGTTTGAGAATTAAATGGTTGTCAGTAAACATGAGGCAATTTCTACATGCCTCAGGATGCCCATATCCACCAAGCAGTAACAGAGACAGTAGGAAAGTTCATATCCATGGCAACAGATCCTTTTTATTAATTACACAGTTGTAGTGAGAATATCAATCACTTTCAGGAGTATCCATTTTGCAACTATGGGGACAGTGCTTGTCACTGCAAACTAGGTGTCCTGTGTGCAACTAGGTATTAAAGAAATTTCAATTGTGCTTTTACAGGAAAAATGTCACTCAAGGTGTCTGAGTCTGTATAGATCACTCACTGCCAAACACTTGAGGGGAAACTAATACCTAGACCCTGAACATTTAAGAATGAATTATTTAAACAGATATTCTTAAGTTAGAAACAAATCAAGCAGTACTTACTGAAAACAAAGAATTAGCTTGTGATGAAAGATGAAAAGAGGGGAGTCGCATGAATGGCTATTGCCTGGCTACTACTAATGCTGCTCTCCCCACGGTTTTACTCTGTTGGGATACAATGCTCCTTTGCTTCTTCTCTCACCAGAAGCAAAATGTTAGCACCAATCCCAAGATGAGAAGCAGGCCACAGCCTGTTTGGTGATCCACAGTCATGTCCCAAATGATGCAGGGGTCTATAAAATTGTAGCCTTTTCCTAGTAGGTGTCTTGAATAGCAACCGGGCCAATCAGGAACGTCAGGCACAGGCGCTCACTCTCTAACCAGAAATAGTCAGGAATCAATGCACTCTGCTCCTTCTCTCTCCAGGACCAGAAGGCTTATGATTGCTAGGTGCAACTTTTTGTACCCCTTTCTCAATAGGAGGCAGTCTAGTTGAAACATGTGCACCAGTTCCTTTCTGATAAATATTAGGACCACCTTCTTCATTTGTCTCAGGCAGTCCCATGATGCAACAATAGTTTCTCTTTGATTATTTATATCACCCAACATTAACTCCAACATATGGGTAGATTGGTGAAGAGTAGAGGTACTTCTTGTCATGTGCTGGCAGTGCTTCCCCATGCTCTTGGGGTGCCTGAAGGTGGAGATTCGGTCTATCTGCCAGCATAGAGCTTTGAATCTCTTGCTTCACAGTAAACTGCTTTAGGGATGCTATGTCATTCCAAATCTAGTGTATCAGGAGACAAAACAAGGGACACCAACTTCTGACTGAATACTACCAAAGACATATGAAATAAGATCCTAGCTCATGTGGAAGCCAGCAGCTTGAATACACCTAGGTTTAAGTATCAGGTATGATACATGCATTTAAAGCTCAAATCAACACTTTCAGTTTAAGGCCAACAACTTGGAAGAATTCAATGCCTAACAGACAGTTGTAATGTGTGGAAGCTGCCCATTTTTTCTGGTGTTTAGGTTATACCTATAGCCACACAGAGTACAGCGAATGAAAGACAAGCTTTCCTTTCTGCTGTATCATTTTAGATCAATACAAATTATACCTGAAATATATGAAAACAAATACTCAGAATTAAGGTAAATATAACTTTGCTAAATGTAAGAAATTGATAAAAATGAAGTAGTCTGCATGTCTTTTAATTTCTTTGAGACTAAATATCTGTACCAGAAATGGGACTTGAAGCCATGTTAATCTGGTTTCACTTTTTTCATTGTTATAGACCAAACTGATTAAATGGTGGTTTTCTAACTAATTCAAGGCTACTTAAAAGCAAAACTAATAAAAATCCCTAAAATTAAATCCCTTGAATAAAAACTGCAAAAGATATATATGAAATCATCAGCATAATTCAGTGTGTTATAGAAGCCTTTCCTTGACAGCTACAGGACATTGAAAACTACCTTAATATTCACCTTCCGTTTGAAACAGAATGTAATAGCCATCTCACGGAGGACTAGAGTCACCCAAGTCATCATACTAAAGACTGTGAAAATTACTGTGCTAGCAAAAAATAATCACAAATAAGACTAACTTTCCTTAATCAGAATGATGCCGAATAAAGTGTTCATAATTCGACCAGTGGCCATAATAAAATAGACATGAAAATAGGTGATTCTAATTGACCTGCCCCTTAGCTCTGTCAGTATTAATCACTGACTGAAGGAAATGTAGAAACTAAAAAATGTCTCCACCCTTCTAGTGTGCCCTAAAGAAAACTTCACAGAAGTAAATGCACTTGTCTCTCTACCAGCTGGTAGAATTCATGGGCATTTACTGCACAACACTTGCACAAGAAAACTCCATTATGTTACTTGAGAAATACTAACTGTAAATGCACATCTGCCCAGCAAAGCTTTTGTGCACTTGTCACAGCTCAACTCAGATATGCTGAAAAATAGTGATAAAATGGAGCAAACGTGAGTAAGTTACACAGTAACCATACTGTAAAACAAAGGTAATAGAAGACATAGAGGTAGTTCTCAGTAGCAAACCTGGGAGTGAGATCTCACGGTATATGAAGTCAAGAGCAAGGATAGCTAACCAGTGGTGTAAACATTGGTTCAAAGCAATGACCACTGTTGATGTGACACCCCAACTCCTTGTACAAAAATGGTAAAAAGGGGTTTGATACCTATGCCAGTTACAAATGTAAGACATGAGGATTACCGATGCATTCTGAATAATGTAGCATAGTTAAAAATGTTGCATGAAGTGTCACAAAGCACCACGACATGGGACTTTGGGGTACGATGCCTGAATAATCTTTTTGGGATAGCTGAACTTATATGGCCACACCTTTCAGCATAAACATGGGATGGAAATAGCGTGTATAGGATATTAGGGAAGGGGGAAGAACAGATGGAAGCACACAAGGAGAATGCATAGGAGAGTGCAAGGCATGGGTGGGAAAGTAGGGTGCAGTTTATTTATTGTAGGGAATGAGTCCACTTTTGTGTGTGTGAAAACTGAGAGTGGGATAAAGGTAATGTACATAAGAGAAAATTGTGGATTGAAAAAGGGCTGTAAGATATTTTGTAGATGCAGACAGACAAAGTTAAAACAATACAGACAAATGTGGTGGTTTTACACACAAGGCTGGTGTGACAAGGGATGGATACATACATATAGAGGGTCGAAAAAAGAGTATGGAGAAAGATGGACCATGCACAAGATATGGGACATCAGACAACAGGAAGGAAGTCATACCAGCTAAAAGAGAAAGAGGAGTACTGGCTGCATTTGGCTTGCTGAGGTGGCCTGGTGGCCAGCCTACTGGGAATCATAACCCGATGACAATCTATGTAGATAATGGCTCTTCCAAGGCCTCCAGTGGCTTGGTGATAAGGATCTTCTGCTCCAGTGAATTTGCTGTTAACTACAGGAGGGATGTGATGTTTGTCCACCTGAGAGGGATCGTCACTTCTCCCCAGCAAGGCAGCCCTATCCTTGGCAAGAGATACACCATGTCAGCATTGACAGGAGGTTGAAGTGAAGGTGCCTAGGCCTTCTCTTTTTCATTATGTTGATGTTTGTTGTGGAAATATAAAGGGAAAGTAGATGGAAGTGCAACATGTTAGGAGAACACAGTAAACTCTAAAGGCTGCCTCTACAACCTGTTGTGACAGCCCATCTGAATAATATGTAGTTCTTCATGAAAGTTGTGCACTTAGGAGGAAGAAATCATTGCCAGAAAAACAGAAACAGAAAATGCATCTTCAGGTGCTCTCTTTGCAACTGTGCTTCCCACTCCTGTAGCATGTCAAGCATGTAAAATCTGAGAACATCATAACAGTGTCTGCATTGGTCTGCAGGGCATGGGATTCCTGTAGCTCAAGATGGCTTCTACTTCCTGAAGGGTCTATTATGATAACACCATAGCTGCTTCATGCTGTGCCTATGAAGGAGATCCAGGCAAATCTTCATCGCCTTAACACACCATGCAGGAGCTCTTTGTGCTGGAGTACTCCTAATCACCTATGCTTTGCAGGATGCTCAATGCCAAATGCTAAAGCAAAATGGCAGGCGGCTTTAAAAATATTGATTCCTGATATCCACATTCTGTGCAACTATTTTCTGCTCCATCGTTCAGAGTACATGCATGTATAACTTTTGTGCATCAGTATTGGAACTCCATGAATGTGATAAAAACTCCCATATAGTTGTGTGAAAACACTCTGAAATGTTAAAGTGGAATTATGTGATTCACAGGCACTAATGCTATAATGTCTTATTTGCCTTTGTATGCAAAATGAGTATAAGCTAGCAAAATTTAATACCAGGCTGGAGTTTATCCCTTTACAAAATGGTGGCACTATATCAGGCTGTAATAATTAGAAATACTATCTGCCTAACTTGTTTTCTCTGCAAAATTTGGGGTAGACAATAAATTAATTATTTTAAAGACAGTGGTGAGCTTACACAAATAGATGAAAATCAATATGGCTTTCTTAGGGGCAGATTCTTCTTACTTAAAATGGTGGCATTTTTAAAGGGATAGTATGGTAAGATGACCACTCTTACCATATATTTCAGTCTTACAATTGTGTTTAACATTCTCACAACAGGGTATTAGAAATAAAGTCCTTCATTTCAGTGTTAACTCTAATCTCTTTCAGTGCATAAATAAAGACATAGGGAACTTGCAGACTTTGGATCCAACCCAGTTTGGCTTTGTCAAAGGCAGATCATGCCTTTTAAACTTGGTTGACTTTTTTGAGACAGTCACCAAGGCCATTGATGAGGGAAAGGCAGTCCATACAGCCTACCTTGACCTGGCAAAGGCCTTCGACACAATACCCCACTCAGGTATCATCAAAAAACTCATCAGCTTGAATGTAAACCCATACATCACAAGATGGGTTGCAAACTGGCTAAGTGACAGAACCCACAGGGTCAGAGTTGCTGGAGCCATGTCAGACTCAAAGCCTGTCACAAGTGGTGTCCCACAGGGCTCAGTCCTGGGTCCACTCTTGTTTGGCATCTACTTTTCTGAAGTACAAGCAAACACAGGAGGGTTATGGCTGACAAAGTTTGCAGATGACTGCAAACTGGGCGCCATAGTCAAAACACATCTGACACAGATATCCTTCAGAAGGGCCTCACAGAAATGGATAACTGGTGCCAGAGCCATGGCCTAAAGTTAAATGCCAAGAAATGCATAGTCATACCCTTCGGGAAAAACAAGGTTACCCCTAGCTACCATATAGGTGGCAATCCACTGAGCACAGAAGAAGTCATCAGGGATCTGGGGACCCAGGTTGACAGTAGCCTTTCGTTTGACACTCATGTTGCTAAAGTAGTTAGGAAAACCTTCTACATTGCCCACCTGATCATGAAGGGATTCACATCTAGATCAAGGGAGGTCATCGCCCCCTGTACTCATCACTCATTAGACCTATGATTGAGTACAATGCCCCATTCGGAATGTATCTGACCAGACACCTGCAGCAGCTGGAAAGGCCCCAAAAGTTCCTCACGAAAAGGATAAAGGGTCTCAAAAATATGTCTTATGCTGCCCGACTGAAAGAACTCCAGCTCTATTCAGTCTCATACCGCTTGCTCAGAGGTGACCTGTGCCTGACATATAAGGCCATGTCAAACCCTGATTTGATGAATATGCTTCACCTCAAAAATCTAGATCCCTCAGAACCACAAGGGTGGGAGACTTAAACCTTGACACGGTTATTAATAGAACATGCTGGAGGGACAGATTCATCACCCAGAGACTCCCTATGCTGTGGAACAAAATCCCGGTACATGTGAGGCAGAGCACCTCGCTGGCCTTGTTCAAGAGGAATCTTGACCAATGGATGGGGATCGCAGATATACCCCAGGGATTACTTCAGTGTCACTGCTTGACAGAGGCACAGCAAAATAATAGGCATAGTTTTATTCAAACTAAAGGGGTGGCGAAAACCAAATAACTATGGGCTAGGCTTATAAATGCCCTTGGGCAGATAGCCTAGTATGAACCTATGAACCTATGAACCTATGAACCTATGAAAAATTGGATGAGGAGAGAAAACAAAGGACAACAAGAGCAAGTTATATGGTCTAGGTAACCAGTGAAGTCTCTCAAGGCTTGAGACAGAGACCACTCAATCTGGTCTTTTTTTTTACATATAAATATAGGTAGATAACTGTAGTTAGAGAAGTATGCCGATGACTGCAAACTAATGCAATTACTTGACTGAAAAATGTGAAAAAACTTCATGACAATTTGATTAAAATCAACACAGAGCAATAAGAGAAGTGTTATTCTCAATAATGCTAAATGTAGTACTGTTAAATTTGGGGGGGCAAATACTTTGATACCAAAATTAAAGGAGAGTAAAACTAAAGTAGGCAATGAAATAAAGAATCAAAATGTAACTATAGACAAATACAGCTTTGATCGATGTGTTGTAATGAAAGTTAGAAAGTCTTATTCTGTAGCATATCTCATTGAAGTATAACAAGTAGACAGCAGAAAGTCAGTGTAAAGTACCCATGCACACATCATTATAAGGTACCTGTGCACATATTGTTATAAAGTCTCCCCCCCCTCCCCCCCAAAAGGAGAGATATCTATTCCAGAGGATTGTAGCCCCCCAAACATCTCCAACGCCCAGGTGAGAACTGCCCTCACTAAGGCAAAAAACACAGCATCCATGGGACCGGATGGTGTCCCCGGCTGTGTGCTTCATGAACTCAACGAGGAATTAAACCCACAGTTAGGACAGCTGTTTAATCTTAGCCTCACCTCAGGATACGCACTCAAGGAGTGGCGCGCGACTGTGGTCCCACTTCATAAGGGCGGTGCCTCCACAGACCCTGGAAATTACCGCCCATTAGCTTGACAAGCCTTATCTGCAAAGCCATGGAGAGGATCATAATGGAACTCATAAATAAAGACATAGGGAACTTGCAGACTTTGGATCCAACCCAGTTTGGCTTTGTCAAAGGCAGATCCTGCCTCTTAAACTTGGTTGACTTTTTCGAGACAGTCACCAAGGCCATTGATGAGGAAAGGCAGTCCATACAGCCTACCTCGACCTGGCAAAGGCCTTGACACAATACCCCACTCAGGTATCATCGAAAAACTCATCAGCTTGAATGTAAACCCATACATCACAAGATGGGTTGCAAACTGGCTAGCGACAGAACCCACAGGGTCAGAGTTGCTGGAGCCATGTCAGACTCAAAGCCTGTCACAAGTGGTGTCCCACAGGGCTCAGTCCTGGGTCCACTCTTGTTCGGCATCTACTTTTCTGAAGTACAAGCAAACACAGGAGGGTTATGGCTGACAAAGTTTGCAGATGACTGCAAACTGGGCGCCATAGTCGAAAACACATCTGACACAGATATCCTCCAGAAGGGCCTCACAGAAACGGATAACTGGTGCCAGAGCCATGGCCTGAAGTTAAACGCCAAAAATGCATAGTCATACCCTTCGGGAAAAACAAGGTTACCCCTAGCTACCATATAGGTGACAATCCACTGAGCACAGAAAAAGTCATCAGGGATCTGGGGACCCAAGTTGACAGTAGTCTTTCGATTGACACTTATGTTGCTAAAGTAGTTAGGAAAACCTTCTATATCGCCCACCTGATCATGAAGGGATTCACATCTAGATCAAGGGAGGTCATTGTCCCCTTGTACTCATCACTCATTAGACCTATGATTGAGTACAATGCCCGTTCGAATGTATCTGACCAGACACCTGATGCAGCTTGAAAGGCCCCAAAAGTTCCTCACCAAAAGGATAAAGGGTCTCAAAATATGTCTTATGCTGCCCGACTGAAAGAACTCCAGCTTTATTCAGTCTCATACCGCTTGCTCAGAGGTGACCTGTGCCTGACATATAAGGCCATGTCAAACCCAGATTTGATGAATATGCTTCACCTCAAAAATCTAGATCCCTCAGAACCACAAGGGCGGAGACTTAAACCTTGACACGGTTATAAATAGAACGTGCTGGAGGGACAGATTCATCACCCAGAGACTCCCTATGCTGTGGAACAAAATCCCGGTACATGTGAGGCAGAGCACCTCGCTGGCCTTGTTCAAGAGGAATCTTGACCAATGGATGGGAGATCGCAGATATACCCCAGGGATTACTTCAGTGTCACTGCTTGACAGAGGCACAGAAAAATGATAGGCATAGTTTTTATTCAAACTAAAGGGGTGGCGAAAGCCACATAACTATGGGCTAGGCTTATAAATGCCCTTGGGCAGATAGCCTAGTATGAACCTATAAACCTATGAACCTATGAAGTACCCATACCCACATCATTATAAGGTACCTGTGCACATATTGTTATAAAGTACCCATACACATATCATTATAAGGTACCTGTGCACATATCATTATAAAGTACCCATACGAACATCATTATAAGGTACCCATGCAAATATCGTTATAAAATACCCATACAAACATCATTATAAGGTATCCGTTCACATATCGTTATAAAGTACCCATACATATATCATTATAAGGTACCCGTGCACATATCATTATAAAGTACCCATACATATATCATTATAAAGTACCCATACACACCATTATAAGGTACCCATGCTGTTATAAAGTAGCTGTTTACATATCATTATAAAGTATCCATGCACATGTCATTAATAAGGCCAATTATAAGATACAGTCAGCATAAATTACCCATGCACATATCATTATAAAATACCTGTGCACATATAATTAATAAGCCCAATTATAAGATACAGTCAGCATAAAGTACCCATGCACATATCGTTATAAAGTACCTGTGCACATATCATTAATAAGGCCAATTATAGGATGCAGTCAATGTAAAATATCCGTGCACATAGCATTACAAAGTGCCCGTACAGGGTCTACTTTAGATAAATGAAAATGCAATCTATTGAACATTCAAATGAGAGAATAATTATAACATTGGAAGTGGTATTTTGGGATTGCAGTACAATGAAGAGTGGGATATTTGCCCTTTCCTCACTGCAGTGCAATCTCAGAGTAGGAATATATATTTAGCGGGGGGTGTGGGGGCACAGTCCCCCACAATACAAATTTCGATGTTATGATTATTCGCTCATATGAGCATTTGAGAGGTTGCGTTTTCATTTATCTGACATAGACCCCCCCCCGTAGACATATCATTATAAAGTATCTGTACACATATCATTATAAAGTACCTGTGCACATATCATTAATAAGGCCAATTATAGGATACAGTCAATGTAAAGTACCTGTACACATACCGTTATAAAGTACTTGTAGACATATTGTTATAAAGTACCTGTACACATATCATTATAAAGTATCCATGCACATATCATTAATAAGGCCAGTTATAAGATACAGTCAATGTAAAGTACCTGTAGGCATATTATTATAAAGTACCAGTACACATATCATTATAAAGTATCCATGCACATATCATTAATAAGGCCAATTATAGGATACAGTCAATGTAAAGTACCTATAGACATGTTATAAAGTACCTGTATGCATATCATTATAAAGTATCCATGCACATATCATTAATAAGGACAATTATAGGATACAGTCAATATAAAGTACCTGTAGACATATCGTTATAAAGTACCTGTACACATATACTGCATTATGTATCCTTAAAACAAGCCACCAGACATAGCCTGAGAAAGTTCAGGATTTAAATAAGAAAGTAGGTGGGGCTGGAAAACACAAGTCTGCAGGAACTATGTGTTTTCTGTATGCTGCAACAATCTTTGAAAGCTCCAGTGCCTGGTACAGAAAACTATGTCTGAGTAAAACTTATTTGAATATCTGTGTTTAAAGTGGAAGTCAGTAGAATCTACACAAGATCTAAAAACATAAGTGAAACTGGGCTGTAACTCCTAGGCAGAGTTGGATCGTACCTCCAAACTTACATATACCAGCAACACAATACTGAGGAAAGGAGAGAATACCCCAAACATGTACCATGGTCTTAAACATGGACTGTTTTTGCTCAAGTAGGACTGAGCAAGTGATTTATGAGGAGCTGCAAATCAAGTAAACACAGGACAGCTGGGTGAAATCACAGTTTTGTGAAATAGATATTATATCCTGCCTTTCTTTCATGGACTGGGCTCAGATGTTACATAAAGGTGCAGACAATGTGGACAACAGCAGCCAGAGTGTGACTGCAGGTACTTTAAGTATAAGAGAAATGACTATCATCTGCAAGACGTCTTGTATCCTGAGGTTTGAGAAAGTAGCTTGAGAATGAATGTTCATTGTTTTTTTTTTTGGCGGATGGTGTAGAAGAGGAGCTTTAAAACCATTTAATCTATGAGGCAACATAAAGGGACCTCATGGCTCAGGTCCATGAATCAGTACTTCATATTGAATATGACATATGGTGTACTCCTGGCAATGGAACAAGGTAGTAGGAAGGAAGATGTTTAAATAGTTTTGAAGAGACTATGCCCCCCCAAACAAAACAAAACAAAAATAACTAACTAATAAAGCAGAAGCCTCTTCTGTATGAATCTGTTCTGATCTGTCAATCATACTGACACCTGTCAATCCTATAATTCTGTCTGCGATGTAGTCAAGACCAGATTAGTATGTCCCTCCAGTAGTGATAACTTTAGAATGATGCAAGAAAATGCAGGTAATATTCATAGGGAGGCTTCTCAACAAATAAATTAAAAATACTGGACTTGAACTATTTAGGCCAAGATCAAGTCACGTGAAAGTCCAACTTACATAAATTTTGCATCAAACAAGCTTGGACTTGATATGTCAGTGGAAGCCTTTCATTAAGCAAACATGTAGTTTCAAATTATTTTGCATGCCTTTCAGTTTCATAGTTGAATATTTAGTAACTGTACAATAAATTGATGCCTGCAGTAAGTAATGTGAAATGGCTAATAAAACAAACAAATTAGTGATCTCATCTGCAAACTAACCTTCGGAGTTCTTCAGAATAAAACAGTAACTTAAAATCAACATTTTTGTGCAGCTGCTATGTTAGAAAGATGACAAGATGGTTGTCACTGAGAATTTACGAACATATATTTGCAAATAAGAAATATGAGAATAGCAATTATTTGTTCGTGCATGCATGCACTGTTCAGTCTTTCGAAGATTTGTATTCTAAGTCATGGATCATGTTGACATAGATCTTACAGAGGGCAATTTTAATTATGTTTCCAAATAAAAGCTGCCTGGAATGCAATTTCAAGAGCAAATCATCTCCATGGCCCAAACCAACACATTAATGTAAAGTGTCTAGTTAAAGCGGCATCAGTTAAATAAGATCTAAACACAACTGTTCAAATTCTTCCCAGCTGATATTTTATGCTTTGTATGTGCTCACTCTTTCATTACTTACTTATTTTATAGCATTTTGATGCTGTCTGCTTCATTAGGGTAGTCTATGGATGGACGAAGATTGAATTCTCAAGCATTATTTGCCCAAATTTCAACTCTTGAGGATTGAATCTTCTCCAAAGGAAATCACTTTTGGCAAGTTGTGCCTGCAATGAGGCCCTTTTTGGAAGTAGTTTTCTCCTTCTTTGAGTTGGCATGATCGTGGAGTTGGTATGTATATAATTTTGGGGATGTTTGCAACCCACATCAGGGGATACAGAGAGGGGTACAGGTAGGGGTGCAGGGAAGGTTGCCCCCCCCACCAAATAACACTTAGAAATGTGTTTTTTGGCCAGTATTTTTATGGGATTGAGTTGAGGGATTCCGATCCTTGGCGGGTTGAACTTTGACCACTCATAGTGGAAGCCTTCCATTATGCTACTTCATATTTAGTTGTATTTTTTAATTCATATCTGTGTTTACATTTTAATGCAGCATTCACTCTACCAGTCAGTTTTTGCTCCAGTCCCTTGTAATTATGTTTTAAGCAATTTTATTTGTTTTTTTCAGAATATGTGACTTATGGCAGGAGTTTATAAAAATGGCAATTTTAAGCTATTTTATTCTGAAGACGTCTAAAGGCTAATATGCAGATGAGAATGCTAAATTGATAAAAAGACTGAATCCATTGTTTGTGTTTTGCTTTGTTTTGTTAACAATTTCAGAATGCTTATAGCAGTGACAGTTATGATATCTGTAGGCATAGATTTATTGTGCAATTATTATATATTCATCCTAGCATTTCAGCTTACTGTTCTTCCATCCACAAACAGCTCTCCTAAGCCATCAACCATATTGTTGTATTTTGAGAGCTTGGTTATTGATATCACATGCCTGTTATTGCCCAGCATAAACTTCCCATTAGGTTCGCTTTCAGATACCTCTCATGACAGCAATACTATGAAACAGATGTTACTCTCATAATAAAACCTCAGCACTTTTAATTCATTCAGTCTATGCTTCACACTGTAACACTTGTTAGACTGATATGTTGCATTGCATACACTCGGGCACGATAATGGCTGTAAAAGTAGTGGCCCTTGCTGTTCTGCATTATGAGTTTGAAAAAAAAAATGTTTCTCCTCAGTATTTATTCAAGACATAGTTACATGCATTATCTGCATGTTACACATTGTTTTGCATTTTTCTTTCTTCTTATTTAATTATCATTTATGTTTGCTATAGTTATCATACCCTTTTATGCACTGCAGGCTCTTACAGCAAGTTCATTCAACCTTCTCAATGATTTCTGGCTCTTGCATGGTAGCTAAAGGATAGAGCTGGGTCCCACAGGTTCGCAATAAAAGTTCCCCAACTGGCTCAGTCTTTTATTATCATAGATATACTACAGAAAAAATGAAAGCACAGATTTAATTCTTTAATGACCTCCCATCATGCTTCATGATAGCAGCATCATGTTTTGAATCAGCAGAACAATAAAAGTTGTGCCACAGGCAGATGTCATCCTGGCTGTATTTGTTTAGCTCAGCTCAGATAACTTATCAATCAGACAAGATTACAGCAAAAGATGGTGCTGGGTGCAGAACTTTGATTAGATAACTGTAATGTTAGCACACGTAATGTTAGCCCATAGTCACAGCATGTGTCAGCCCTATGCCTAGCAGCCCGGTCAGTCCCCATAAAGGCAACATTATGAAGCAAGCGGAGAGGTAATAGCCTAAATGCATTATCATATTTGCTGTACTGTTTTAAAATGCAGCTCACCCAGTGATGACATTAAAACTATTGTTTTTCTCCTTAATTTTCCATACATGCTGAGTCAAAGGACCACGTTACAAAAGTCAGCAGCTAGTCCAAGGTGGGGAGAAACATTTCTAAATAAATAAATATATCACAGCAGCTGCAAAAATAAACAAATATATTTAAAATGTTTAAAATAAATAATACATATCTGTAATATATCTATTTTTCTATCTACATATATTTATACATATGTATGCGTGTATATCTTTTTATGTGTATATGTCTTGAGATATATATATATATATATATATATATATATATATATATATATATATATATATATACATATCTATATCTATATATATATATATATATATATATATATATATATATATATATATATTTACCAAAAGGCCAAAATACCGATGACCACAACACTGAGACGAAAATCACGAAATACGGAATCACGAATCAGATAAGTATGCACAGGGCAAGTGAATACTTGTCCAATGGGGGGATTATGCCGTTTCGCCACTGTAGTGCGATCCCGGAGTTGGTATATATAGTTAGGGGGGTGTGTGTGGCTTCACTCCCCATCTAGGTGGGTTTTAGGTGGTGCATTCATAGGTTCATAGGTGTGTACTAGGCTAATAGCCCTAGGGCCTTTACAAGCCTAGCCATAGGATTACCCTGGCATAGTGCCACCCGACCTTAGTTCTCAGTGCCTCTGTCGAGTAGAGCCACTGGTGTTATCCCCGGGGTAAATTTTCTGTTTCCCATCCACTCATCAAGATTTCTCTTGGAGAGGGTCATCGAGGTGCTCTGCTTGACATGTATGGGAAGTCTGTTCCATAGCATGGGCAGTCTTTGGGTTATGAACCTGTCCCTCCAGCTTGTTCTGTTAATTGTGGTAATGAGGATGAGGTCTCTGGAGCGTGTGGTCTGGAGGGATTGGGATTTCTTTAGATGTAGCACTTCTAACAGAGCTGGGTCAGACATGGCTTTGTAAGTTAAGCAGAGATCACCTCTAAGTAGGCGATATAAGACAGAGAATAGTTGGAGTTTTTTGAGTCTGTCCATATAGGACAAGTGTTTAAGGTCTAGGATCCTCTTTGTTTGGTACGTTTGCGGCCTCTCCAGTTGTTGCAGTTGTCTAGTGAGGTACATGCCAAATGGGGCATTGTACTCGATGATTGGCCTAATGAGGGAAGAGTAGAGAGAGACAATGACCTCTTTCTTCCTGGATGCAAAACCCTTAGTAATGAGATGTGACACATAGAAGGACTTTCTGACCAAAGTGTCAATGTGGTGATCAAAAGAGAGGTTGCTGTCAACTTGTTTTCCCAGATGTCTTGTAATGCCTTCTGTGTTCAGTGGACTACCATCAATGTGGTAATTCATGGGAACCGGGTTTTTCCCAAAGGGGATGACAACACATTTTTTGGCATTGAGCTTAAGGCCATGGTTCTGACACCAGTCATTGGTCACAATGAGGTCATTCTGTAGGATGTCAGCATCACTTGGGGAATTAATAATAGCTCCCAACTTGCAATCATCTGCGAACTTTGTCAGCCAGAATCCCTTTGTGTTGGCCTGGATTTCAGAGAAGTAGATAACAAACAGGAGAGATCCCAGGACTTAACTCAGTGGGAATCTACTTGTGACTAATCAGCAGTATGACTTGGAGTCAGCTACTTTCACACTGTGGGTCCTATCTGTGAGCCAGTTTGCAACCCACCTAGTGATATAGGGGTTGATGCCAAGCTTAGTGAGTTTTTCTATGATTCCTTAGTGGAGAATGGTATGAAAAGCCTTGGCCAGATCAAGGTAGGTTGTATGAACCACCTTGCCTTCATCCACGGTTCTGGTGACTGACTCAAAGAAGCCGACCAAGTTGAGCAGGCATGATCTACCCTTTACAAAACCAAACTGTGTGGGATTCAGAGTTTGGACATTCCCTATATCCATGTTTATTAGGTCCATGATGATGCATTCCATAGCTTTGCATATCAGACTAGTCAGGCTAATGGGGAGATAGTTCACAGGGTCTGTAGTCGCTCCTCCTTTGTGGAGAGGGATAACTGTAGCAGCGTGCCATTCGGCAGGGACAACGCCTGAGGTGAGGCTGTAACTGAACAGAGCACACAGGTGTGGTGCCATTTCACTCTGTAGTTCATGTAGAACACTACCAGGCATATTGTCACATCCCATAGAAGCTGTATTCTTGGCCTTGGACAGTGCTGTTTTAACCTGTGCAGCACTAATACTGGGTGCCTGGTAATCTACTGATATTGTGATTGAGCCTTTGGGGGGGAGGAGTAAAGTTGTCACTGAATCTGTTGGGCAGTATACTGGCAATATCTGTTGGCTCGGTATAGGAGGTACCATTGTGCAGTAGCTCAGAGCAAATCTGGGTATTGCCATGGAGATTCTTTACATAACTATAGAAGGCCTTGTGGTTGTCTTTAATATCTGCTGCAATTCTGTTTTCATACCTAGCTTTAGAGGATTTGATGAGGGATCTTAACTTTTTGTTGAGGCAGATAAGGGGGATTTTTTTGTTGTTAGGTACTTTGTTTCGTCTCGGTGTTGTGGTCGTCGGTATTTTGGCCATTCGTAAATAAAAGTAGACCTATATATAGATATATATATATATATATATATATATATATATATATATATATATATATATATATATATATATATATATATATATATATATATGTGTGTGTATATATATATATATATATATATATATATATATATATATATATATATATATATATATATATATATATATATATATATATATATATATATATATGTATATATACCAAATATATATGTATATATACTCAAAAACCTAGTACAACTTCACTCAGCCAAAGGGCCTCTTAGATCATCAAACAAACTACTACTAGAAGTCACCAACAGCTACAATAGCTTTGGAGATGCACTATATAGTAGTTCGGTGGCTAAAAATGGAACTCTGTCCCTACTAGCATTCAAAACACATCATCCAAAGCCTCCTTTAAAGACCTCATCAGGCAACATCTCAAGCAAAGTTGGCAGTGCCATGATTGCTCCCCAGGCTAGTGAAAGCGGATAACATATGCATACTAAATCTAGAGCAATTGATAATAGTTTTTCAATCTTACTCACAAACACTGGCTAATCTACAATGTATGTACTGTACCTGTGTACTATGTATGTATTCTACCTACATTCCAAAGTTCAGCTGTACACCACAAATCTATTACTTACCTTTATTTTTAAAATTAATATCTTTTTGATTGTTCTCTCCACTGTAACTGTTTGTGCCGCATACCACTGTAAAAACATGTCTCTTGTAATTTGTGTGTATACTGATTATGTCTAAATAACTAAATGTGTCTGTAATTTTTCTTTGTGGAGCTTTTCTCCCCGGGTCTCTGCTGAAAAAGGGCCTTTTCGGCTCAGTCAGACACCCCCGGTTAACAAATGTAAAATAAATAAAATAAATATATATATATATATATATATATATATATATATATATGTATGTATATAAAAAGTGCAGTGTCATCCCCTTTGGTAAAAACTCTGTACCCATGAACTACCACATTGGCAGCAATCTACTTAACACTGAATGCGTGATAAGAGACCTTGGGACCCAGGTGGACAGTAGTCTCTCCTTTGATAGTCACATCGCCACAGTAGTCAGGAAGTCCTTCTACATGGCACACCTCATCATAAAAGGGTTCTCATCCAGGAAAAAAAGGTCATTGTTCCCCTCTACTCGTCACTCATTAGACCCATTATAGAGTACAACGCTCCTTTTGGAATGTACCTCACAAGACATCTGCAGCAGCTGGAAAGGCCACAGAAGTACCTCACAAAGAGGATTACTGGCCTCAAACAAATGCCCTACACTGACCGCCTCAAAAAACTCCAGCTTTACTCCATAGCATATCTCCTACTCTGAGGTGATCTCTGCCTAACATAAAAAGCTATGTTAAACCCAGAGCTGTTGGACATACTATACCTAAAGAAATCCCAATCCCTCCGAGCTACACGCTCTAGGGACCTAAACCTTGTCACCACAATAAACAGGACATGCTGGAGGGATAGATTCTTGTCCCAGAGACTTCCTATACTCTGTAACAAGCTAACCATCTATGTCAAGCAAAGTTCTTCATTAGCGCTCTTCAAGAAAAATCTTGATGAGTGGATGGGAAATAGGAAATACACCCCAGGGATCACTTCTGTGTCTCTGCTGGACAGTGGCACAGGAAAATAACTTTCTTGGGTGGCGTAAGCTATGGAACCTTGCTAGCTAGGCTTACATAGGCCTTTGGGCCGATAGCCTATTATCTACCTATGAACCTATGAACATACACATATATATATATATATATATATATAGCCTATTATCTACCTATGAACCTATGAACACACATATATATATATATATATACATATAGTGTACAAACACTGATGAGCTGCACCTTGGCAGCCCATCAACACCAGTCACCCTTGTAAATGTTAAAGATACGTAGGCAGGGGTACATTTTTGCTCAAAGTCTGCTTATGACATCAGGTTTAAATCCGAGCTAGTAGAATATTGCTTCTTTAGTATTTTGAGTGGAGGCAAGAAAAAGGACCTGGTAGTTTGTTTCTGCTTCAAGCTTATATTTCCCCATGCCTTCCATGAAATTTGATCAATATCTCTCCTTCTTCTGCTTCACTGATTCATTCTTTTCTTCCAGAGCGTGTGACGGAGTCACCTTCAGACTGGTTCAAGAGCTGCGTGGCCCATTTAGACTGCTCTACAGAGTCCTGTCAGCTCATTATTCCCCTGGAAGGTGAGAATTACGAATTATGGCGTGGGCCAAATGTTGTTATTATGGCTGTCCTTTCCCATTCCACCTAACCTGTCACCAGTAGGTGGCTTGCAGATTCCCACTAGCTACCTGGTATGCTGTTGTGTCCACCTTGTTGTGTACAGTGTATGAGCACCACTTTAACAGCACATGTCTGCCTGGCATCTTCCACTGGCAATTGCCCATCAAAAAAGAGGCCTTGCTAATGTGTCAGGTAGGATAGATGAGCAGATATCAGTGAAACAAGCACAACCCTGTCACCTGACCCCTTCAGCGCTCATGTCACTAATCAGAACTATCCATCCTCTAAACTATGATGCCAGGCTTCTTAAAACTTAGCTCTGAGTAAAAAGACAAAGATGCAGAATTTGGTAAGAAATGTTAAGGTGTGTGGATGCCAAAATATATAACAGCTATTAAGTTTTTACAACACAATCTATGTTATGTATTTGCAGACATTCTTGGATTATGGGTTTAGACAATGGGACTATTTTATCTTGTTAAAAGTCATGGATAGAAATGTATTACACTTTTACAACTATATTCAAATATGAAACAGATTTCTAAAGTATTATTTGGGCCAAATCCAGTGTTATTTGTTATGTAGGAGAGAATATATTTAAAAATCACAGTGCAAGTCCTAATGATGTGAAGACTGTGGCTTTGAGGACCATAACAAAAATTTGTGTAACCAAATTTAGATGTGATGTGGTAGAATACAGTATTACTTCAGAAGCATTAACAACATTTAACAACTTTATTATGGAAGATGAAAAGGCCTAAAAGGTCCTGTAGGAAGAGTTGTAGGATTCTACAGAAGCACATTCCCTGAAATATTTACTAAAGGAGAAGCACTTAAGAGAGAGAAACTGAAAATAAGAGAACTTTCTCAATGGAATTGAGAGATAGAACATTTCTTACCACTTTACCTAGCTTTAACTAGGGGGCTGGGCATAGGAGGAATGACCTATGGATGGGGGAGAGTGGTAAAGCTTTGTCTGATAACCTTTTTGTGGAGGTGGGATAGGACATTGTGTCTTGGGAGCATGCACCCTGCTAATAAAAATCTGTTGGAACTGGAGATCTGAAGGGATTTCCATTACTCACAAGGGAGGTGACACAGTGCATAAGGACTGTGTCATTTTATTTATTTATTTATTTATTTATTTGACATTTGTTTACTGAGGTGGTCTGACTGAGTCTACAAAACCCATTTTCATCAGAGGCCCGGCGAGAAAAGCTCCACACACAGTACAATACAAATACAGTATAATCCAAGACAATACAAATGACATTAGAAATATTATACACAAATAAGTTGAAAGAACATAAACTATGTTACAAGATATTACAGTATATATAACACATCTAGACAATTCTATTAGAGTTAAAACATTATAGACTATAATAATCACTCTCACCATATACAAAGCCTATGAAAGTCACTCTCACCATATACATAGCCTATGAGTAGATAGCGTCCAAAAATAGTATGTAGGTAGTGTATTGTATGACATTGACTGTTATAGTACATGAAAAAATAGAATGTTGGTTTCAGTAAGGAAAATAATAGCTAGAATGTTAGTGATGCAGAAAGATAGTGAGACAGTTAAGAAGAAGAGAGGCATTACAGTCTGTGCAGTCGCTTAACGATATGGTATAGAAACAGAGAAGGAGTTAAGAGTCTTAGTATCTTGCAGACTGAGGGAGTGAAATGTGACAGAAGAGGAGGATGAGGCTAATGGGGAAGAAGAGGAAGAGCTGAGTATTAGGCAGGCTTTATGCAGGAGCAGAGTCATGTATTTTTGAGATGATTTTTTAAAGTGGCTTTGAAATGGATTAGGCCAGGCATAGACCTGGTAGCTAGAGGTAGTGAATTCCATAGTATAGAGACAGAGTATGAATAAAGAGAGTGACCTGGTTTTCTTGTAGATTTTGAGATAGCTAAGAGATTTTTGTCTTCTGATCGTAGGGATCAGTTTGGTATGTAATTTGTGACTAGATTGGCTAGTGCAAGGCAGGCAGTAGGCTTGAAAATAAGTTTGTGCAAGGTTGATAGCTGAATAAAGGCAAGTTGGTTGGGGAGTTAAAGCCAGTTTAGTTCTAGTAGTGGTTGACAGTGGTGTGTGTGATATTTAGAGTTTGTGGCAAACTTTGCAACTTTGTCATAGCACTGTTCCATCTTGCTTAGGGTAGAAGGTTGTAAATTAGTTAGGACAGGAGTACCATAAAGAAGGAAGGGAAGTAAAAATGTTTTTGCAAGGGTAGTTTTGGTTGCTGCAGTAAAGAAATGTTTGTTTCTATACAAAAGTACCAGTTTTTGATAAGTTTTTTAAAATTTTGCTGTATATGGGGGTCGAATAAATGTTTATTGTCAATGAGAACTCCTAAAAGTTTGGTTTCCTGCACTATTTCTATGACAGTGTTGTCAGATGCAAGGATGTTGAAATGATCAGTGACAGGGGAGGTATTTAGAGTGAAAGAGTACTAATTTAGTCTTCTTTGCATTAAGAAAGAGTTGGGCATTTCTTAGCCAGGATTCAACTGCAGTAAAGGACTGCTGAGTTCTTGAAAGTAGTTCTGATAGTGACTGAGCAGTACAGATTATGGTGGAATCATCAGCGTACTGAATGAGGATTCCAGAGTGAAAGGTAGTGTGAAGGTTGTTTGTGAAAATGTTGAAGAGTAAGGGTCCTAGGATGGAGCCTTGGCTGACTCCAGTAGGGTTGTGGAGAAAGGATGAGAGTTCATTGGACCATTTCACTGCTTGTTTACGATCCTTGAAGTTTCTCTGAAACCATTTTACTGTGTTATGTGAGAAGCCTAAATTAGACAGTGTGTTCAGCAGTAAGGGTTGAGACACTGTGTCAAAGGCCTTGGGGAGATCAAGGAATACTGAGGCTGTATAGCACCCTGCATCTCTGGCCTTGTTCATGGTATCTCTAAAGGATAATAGAGCTGTAACTGTGCTGTGGCTGGGTCGGAAGCCATGATGGGTGTTGGTTAAAAGATTGTTTTGCAATAGGTATTGCATTATCTGCTGATGGATACCTGTCTCAAGAATTTTGGATATGGGTGACAAGATGGATATAGGATGGAAATTGGATGGTTCAAAAGAGTTGCTTCCTTTATGGATTGGGGTGATGTGAAATTGTATACATATGATAGGTACTTCTGATTCAGATAAAGACCTATTTATAAGGATACTGATTAGGTAGGAGATTGAGTTGGCAGCCAGTTTGAGGTAGTGTGGTGGAAGATTATCAGCTGAGGTGGAGCAGGTTTTTAGTTTTTGTAGCAGTTTCTTAATGATGCCAGTGGGTATGAGCTGAAATGAGAACTGGGTTTGTATGACATTTTGTTGAGTAGGGGGGGTTATTAATTACATATACATGAATTAATGGCATCTCCATGCTGAAATGAATGATTACTGGTTAAGTGCTTGTCAGTGCATACACAAGGTATGTTAGAAACTGCAACCCCAAATTCCCTGTGAACAGCTTAAATGAGCATAGTTTAGGAGGACTTGATCTCCTTTCCACCACTCACTGCAATGAAATCTGCAGCTCACTGACCATGTGCATACTTGCTGGCCCTCTGTCAGGTGTTAGCTTGTTGATCAAGGTGACAAAAGCAGAGGCTAAAAATGTCTACAAAGACATTGCAGATGGCAGATATCACAAGGTAAGCAAACATGAAAAGATGAAATAATTTTGAAGAATATGCTTTGTCTTTGCTGGAGAAAGATAGCAGTGAAGGTCAGAAGAGGATAATACGGTAGGAGAAGTAGGTAAGAAAGCTACAATAATGGAAGAAGTAAAAAAAACTAAGAATATGAATAAGAAAGTAGTCTGAAACCTCCATTATCATTTCAAATGTTGCAGAAGTCAGAATGTTACACATTGTTTTACAGGTGACATGGGGAGTACAAATGATTATGTTCAAATGTGGGCCATTTAGTATGAACTGGTGGTTAAGATTTGGTTTATTTTGTACACAAGATGTACTTTTTTACTGAAAGAGAAAGATGGAGTTAAGTTTGGGATGAAGGAAGAGCATGGTAGGCAGTGTCTGAAGCAACTTTAGGTTGATCAGATGTACCATGTCTGCTCAACATATTCAGAATACAAACTGAACGAACTCAGGCTACCATGCTGGACAGTTAGTTGTCTTAAAAAACAATTTATTGATGTTAAGCACTTTTCGTCTCGGGTAATACAGGGACTTCTTCAGACAATGTTTCAAAACACACCCCTCCTTTAAATACTTTTAGTCATGTGCAACATTCTCCCTAATTGATTAAATGGCAATGAATCACTAATAAGCCTAACATACAATAAGTATCAAAAACTTGTAATACAAATTGTATACTATAAAAATTACATTGTAAAATATAAATGATCCACATCTGTCAGCAAATACTAATGGTATTAATCACAAAAACGGCAACCAAACTTAAACATATTAAATATATACAAGAATAAATGTTTAGTAATAAAACATTATATGCCTAAATGTTAACAACTTCATGAAAGCCTTTTAAAGCTTTTCCCCTTATTGTAAAAACATACTTCAACTTGTTACAGTTCAACGAATAGTCACATGGTCCTACCATATCTAAACGTCAACTAGGAATCTCTTGTTCCCTAATAATAAAAGGTTAAAACTTATTTATTTAAAAACTAATCAACATAAATACTTTAAAACATTTATATGTATGTTGGTCAATTATCTCAAAAGGCTCCTTAGTTTCAAAATACAATTAATAGTACAGGTTTCGTTCAATCCAGGGAATGAACATTCATCTGCACGTATTTGCCACATAAGATCCAATACTTCAAGCCTTACAGATTGAGGACCCCCTCTCCCATCTGAAGTTATACAATCAATGGCCCTAAACAGGAATTTATGGTTTGGGTTTTCAGAAACATGCTTTGCTAAAGCATTAGTCATTTTAGCCTTCCTAATATGGCACAGATGTTCGTATACACACTCACAGAGCCTCCTGTCCATCTTCCCAATGTAAAAAGCTGTGCACTGTTGCCACTGTGCGAGATAAACCACAGCTTTTGATTGACAATTGAATTTTTGTTTGACTCTATATTTTGAACGCCTCAAACTAAAATGTTCACCTTTTTCCATATGGGAGCAAAAATTACACATATTACATTGGAACATACCCCTCCTGGTTGGAACACGTGTGCCATTGACTTCCAACAGGTATTTCAAAATTTTACCCCTCTTCCACGCAATCTTAGGGGTCTTGGGGAGTCTGTTTCTCAATTCATTATCATTAGAAATGAAAACCCAGTTTTTCCAAAGAATAGATAAAATGACATTACTGTTGATACTAAAAGGGGTGAAAAGACTACAACGTAAAGGGGTTTCTCTCTGCCTAGAGTATAACCCTGTCTGTGGGGTTTCCAAATCATCTCTTTGTAATTGATTCAGGGTTGTTTGATACATACCCAATTCCCTCTTAGTGCTAACTTCCTTAATTAAATCATCCACTAACTTTAGGGTACCCCCAGCCTACAAACATATTCCTAAGAGTATTACATTCCTCTAGGAAGTCCGAAAATCTAGATACCATACCTAACCCTAACGAGTTGACCCTTCACTACAGATCTCTTTTGGTACCCTGGGTGACAACTATTATAGTGGAGGAAAGTACTGGAATAGGTATCCTTTCTGTGGATTTTAGCACAGAAAGAGTTAGTAGTTGAATCTTTCCAAAGGTCAACATCCAAGTAGGCAATTCTATCTGTACTAAATGTATGTATGAAAATTCTATCCGTACTAAATGTATGTGTGAATGATAGGAAACTAGTCGTAGAGTTGAAGAATCTTACTACTTCATGTGCTACTGCCTAACCACCTTTAATCAGAATGAATATGTCATCCAAAAAATGTGTATAATAAGCCATTTGATTGGTAAAATACTCACTATTCTGGATGATCTCTTGTTCTCAGTAAGCCATAACAAGGTTGGCAAAGCTAGCACCACATGGTGACCCCATGGCTACACCGACCCTCTGAAGAAAAATAGTGTCGTTAAAAATTTAAAAAGTGCATGATAAAATAATATTCAACAATTCATCCACTAAGAATATTTCCCGTAAAGGTACACCTCTCTTCCTTAGCATAAAATTGACCCACTCAATTCCTTCTTCATGTGGAATAGAGGAATACAAATCCTTAACATCTACAGTAAGGAAGTTAAGATTGTTGTCAACATATTCAACCTCATGTCACCCTAGCTTGGTCACAAAAAAATAGTAAATCACATCTCAAGTATGCACAGTGTCATAAAGCATTTTCTCAGGTTCATGAAATTTATTAGCAACTGTGAAACCAATAAAAAGTTAATTTTTTGTAGGGGCAAGCTTCTTTGCCCTCTCATGTGGGAAACTCCTGTTCCTGTTGTTTTGTCATTCACACTTTGTAGAGACTTCACCTTCAGGAAGCAGCAATTACTGACAGATAAAGTAGTAACCTGTCCCACTCTTTCTCTGAAGTACACCAGCTGTGAACAATGCATAGCTCACTATCACACAAGTATTATGATCTTGTTCCGGAAGGAAATGAGCAATAAAACAGGCAAAGAAGAAATGGACCTATTAAGGTTAAGCAGCTCTGACTCTAGCATTGATGATCTGAGAAAGTGACTGCAACTCAAACAGACCACTTAGATTTTAAGATGTTTGTTTTTGCCTTTGGATTTAGTTTTAGGAATGAAATGAGAGAGGATTTAAGTGAAAACAAATAAGAGCTGTGGAGAAAAATTAATAAGCATATGGTTAGATTTTCAAGTACAAGAAGATAACAGAAAGTTGTGGTTTACACAGATTCTGTGGGCTTTTATGTGACAGCAGACAGAAGTGTTTTTTTTTTCTTCCATGCTAAAGGCTATTATTAAGAAAAGAATCGAAGAATTAAACTGAAAATGTAATCAATTGCCTTTTAACTAGAATTAGATCATAATACGTTGACAGTTAAGGGGCAGATGCTGTCCAAATGTAAAGAGGAGAGGGTCATGCTTTTAATCTTTTATAGGTTCATAGGTTCATAGGTTCATACTAGGCTATCTGCCCGAGGGCATTTACAAGCCTAGCCCATAGTTTTGTGGCTTACGCCACCCCTTTAGTATGGGGAACTATACCCATTATTTTGCTGTGCCTCTGTTGAGCAGTGACACTGAGGTAATCCCTGGGGTATATCTGCGATCTCCCATCCATTGGTCAAGATTTCTCTTGAACAAGGCCAGCGAGGTGCTCTGCCTCACATATACCGGGATTTTATTCCACAGCATAGGGAGTCTTTGGGTGATGAATCTATCCCTCCAGCACGTCCTATTAATAGCCGTGTCGAGGTTTAAGTCTCCGCCCTTGTGGCTCTGACGGATCTAGATTTTTGAGGTGAAGCATATTCATCAAATCTGGGTTTGACATGGCCTTGTATGTTAGGCAAAGGTCACCTCTGAGCAAGCGTGGCGACTGAATAGAGCTGGAGTTCTTTCAGTCGGGCAGCATAGGACAGATGTTTGAGACCCTTTATCCTTTTGGTGAGGAACTTTTGTGGCCTCTCCAGCTGCTGCAAGTGTCGGGTCAGATACATTCCGAATGGGGCATTGTACTCAATCATTGGTCTGATGAGTGATGAGTATAGGGAGACTATGACCTCCCTTGATCTAGATGAGAATCCCTTCATGATAAGGTGGGCAATGTAGAAGGTCTTCCTAACTACTTTAGCTACATGGGTGTCGAATGACAGACTACTATCAACCTGGGTCCCCAGGTCCCTGATAACTTCTTCTGTACTCAGTGGATTGCCACCTATTTGGTAGCTAGGGGTAACCTTGTTTTTCCCGAAGGCTATGCATTTTTTGGCATTTAACTTTAGGCCATGGCTCTGGCACCAGTTATCCGTTTCTGTGAGACCCTTCTGAAGGATATCTGTGTCAGATGTGTTTTCTACTATGGCGCCCAGTTTGCAGTCATCTGCAAACTTTGTCAGCCATAACCCTCCTGTGTTTGCTTGTACTTCGGAAAAGTAGATGCCAAACAAGAGTGGGCCCAGGACTGAGCCCTGTGGTACACCACTTGTGACAGGCTTTGAGTCTGACATGGCGCCAGCAACTCTGACCCTGTGGGTTCTGTCACTCAGCCAGTTTGCAACCCATCTTGTGATGTATGGGTTAACATTTAAGCTGATGAGTTTTTCAATGATACCAGTGGGGTATTGTATCAAAGGCCTTCGCCAGATCGAGGTAGGCTGTATGGACTGCCTTTCCCTCATCAATGGCTTTGGTGATTGTTTCGAAAAAGTCAACCAAGTTTAGAAGGCATGATCTGCCTTTGACAAAGCCAAACTGGGATGGATCCAAAGTCTGCAAATTCCCTATGTCTTTATTTATGAGGTCCATTATGATCCTCTTCATGGCTTTGCAGATAAGGCTTGTCAAGCTAATGGGCCGGTAATTTCCAGGGTCGGTGGAGGCACCGCCTTTGTGAAGTGGGACCACAGTTGCAGTGCGCCACTCCCTGGGTACGTATCCAGAGGTAAGACTATGATTAAACAGCTGTCCTAACTGTGGGTTTAATTCCTCGTTGAGTTCATGGAGCACACAGCCGGGGACACCATCAGGTCCCATGGATGCTGTGTTTTTTGCTTTGGAGAGAGCAGTTCTCACTTGGGCGTTGAACATGTGGGTGGTGGGACATGACAGCAGAAAGTCTAGGTCTTGAACAATTTGGTAAATAAGCGAGGATACTCTAGTGCCCTTTGGTGGGCTATGTAAGTGAAAGGATTTGGTTTCCCTAAATTTGGTCCAGTTATAAAATAATAATGAGTCACTAGGCTGGACTTCTCTTTATCAGAGGCATAGAATTAAAAAAAACATAATCCTAAAATAATAATAATAAAAAAATGTAGAGTACAACCTCCTTTCACTACCATGTGTGTGTGGGGGAGATGTACTTATCCCACCCAAATTATATATACCAATTTCACATTAGCACAACACTGGAAAAAAATGGAGACCCCATGAAAGTACGCTTTCGACTTGCACAATTCAACTAACTGTGGTTATGAACCATGATTTAAAATCCAATATGAAAGAGTGCTCATCAGTAAACCAGAAGGATTCTGAAGGCCATTTTTTTTCTAAATTATCTTTACTGATTTTATTTTAATTGGAAAACTGGTCATAGATGTAAGAATAAAACACTAAAGGAACAAATACAAACCTTACTACCCCCATAATGGTTCATCCCCAAATATTGCATAATTATATTCCAAGGTCTGAAAGATATAATTGTGCTTATGCAGTTTAACAGATTATACACAGAAATCTGCAATGTCAAAACTAATAATCTGTATCATAGTAATAGTAATTGGAAAGAAATGCAAAGTTACTTACATGCATAATGCATGTTGAAATCATAACATATCAGCAAAGCCAAGTGATTTAAAAGACAGTATCAGTCAACTCTTTCCTCTCTCAGCATTTCCCTGTCATGGTTTCTCTTTTTATACCTAGGCCTTAATAGGATTTGCAGCACTCAAAAAAAAATTATGGAAGTCAGAAATAATTACCATACTAGGACTCTCCTTTTTTATTGTAATATCTGCTAAACACACTTGCTTGGGACTCATGGAATTCTTCCCCACTTGTGACTTGTTCTCCCCTACTAAACATGACACCACCCCTAATGTGGACAAGGCTTGTTAACCGCAATTAGTGAAAAAGGACAGGGAGCTTTAGTTGAAGAATGGAATACCCGCAAAGAGTAAATATCTTTGGACATATATGTATGATTTATACTGTGGAAGAAGTAAATAGGGCACTGTGGACAGATTGGGTATAATTAACAATGATGTAATAAGATAATATGGCACGAAAACAGGACATTTATAAAGTCTGAGAAATATTTTTTTACCATGGGAATGAAGATTTGTGATGCCTTAGAAATGAAAAGGTTTGAATAAAAGGTGCTTTAAGTATTTCTCATTTTTAGGAATACTTTGCCTGTGTCAAAAGATGCTTTTTACTTAATATTTATCATGTTTTTGTTTAGTTTTTATGTTTTCTGATGCACATCCACTGACTTATTTGTAGAACAAAGCATTTAAACTGCAGTTCTTCTGATTAGTGTTTTTTAAATAACTTTTATTGACTTATCACTTAAGACAAAGACAAACATAGTTATATAAAAGATAGCAAACCATATTAACATGTGCTTAATTACATACATTATACATCACATATGTTTTATTTTTGTATAATTATCATCAATCCAACATTACAAAAATTGCTCAGTTCATGCCTTCTCACTCCTACAAAACATGATTCTGTATGTATTTTTCCCAGCTTTCATTTTTTGTATGTAATTTACTCTTACCCTTTTCTAAAGATCCTACCTCCTATTCCTTCATCTCTGTTACACTAATTACTGCCTCACGTATGGTTTGATTTGACTTTGATTTCCATTTTCTAGTAATTACCTTTTTGCCAGCCACCGGAATTAAACTTAACAAGGCCTTACTATGTCTAGGCAAGTTAGATCTTTTATCCCAGCTCCAAATAATAAATAATTTCCTTAGTTATACCCACTTGCTCACCCAATATTTCTGACAAAGTACTCTGCATGGAATTTTTGAAGCCTCCCAACTCATTACACTGCCTTCTTCTGTTAACTGTTATGCCATCTTTACTATACACCTGAGGTACCATTAACTGATGCAACCTGGACTTTGGATTAATATTTTATTTGAAGAAAAGCACCTCAGTAATGCAACATTTCCTTATGCAGCTCTGCAGTATCACTACCAGAAAATGAATATGAGCAGCCTGTGTGGGGATAGAATTTCAGTATCACTACTAGAATACAAATATAAGCAGCCTGTGTGGGGATAGAATTTCAGTATCAGTACTAGAATACAAATACAAGTAGCCTGTGTGGGGATAGAATTTCAGTATCACTACTAGAATACAAATATAAGCAGCCTGTGTGGGGATAGAATTTCAGTATCAGTACTAGAATACAAATACAAGTAGCCTGTGTGGGGATAGAATTTCAGTATCAGTACTAGAATACAAATGCAAACAGCCTGTGTGGGGATAGAATTTCAGTATCACTACTAGAATACAAATACAAGCAGCCTGTGTGGGGATAGAATTTCAGTATCAGTACTAGAATACAAATACAAGCAGCCTGTGTGGGGATAGAATTTCAGTATCACTACTAGAATACAAATACAAGCAGCCTGTGTGGGGATAGAATTTCAGTATCAGTACTAGAATACAAATACAAGCAGCCTGTGTGGGGATAGAATTTCAGTATCAGTACTAGAATACAAATACAAGCAGCCTGTGTGGGGATATAATTTCAGTATCACTACTAGAATACAAATACAAGCAGCCTGTGTGGGGATAGAATTTCAGTATCAGTACTAGAATACAAATACAAGCAGCCTGTGTGGGGATAGAATTTCAGTATCACTACTAGAATACAAATACAAGCAGCCTGTGTGGGGATAGAATTCCAGTATCAGTACTAGAATACAAATACAAGTAGCCTGTGTGGGGATAGAATTTCAGTATCAGTACTAGAATACAAATACAAGCAGCCAGTGTGGGGATAGAATTTTAGTATCACTACTAGAATACAAATACAAGCAGCCTGTGTGGGGATAGAATTTCAGTATCAGTACTAGAATACAAATACAAGCAGCCTGTGTGGGGATAGAATTTCAGTATCACTACTAGAATACAAATACAAGCAGCCTGTGTGGAGATAGAATTTCAGTATCAGTACTAGAATACAAATGCAAGCAGCCTGTGTGGGGATAGAATTTCAGTATCAGTACTAGAATATAAATGCAAACAGCCTGTGTGGGGATAGAATTTCGGGATCAGTACTAGAACATGAATACAAGCAGCCTGTGTTGGGATAGAATTTCAGTATCAGTACTAGAATACAAATACAAACAGCCTGTGTGGGGATAGAATTTCAGTATCAGTACTAGAATACAAATACAAGCAGCCTGTGTGAGGATAGAATTTCAGTATCAGTACTAGAACATGAATACAAGCAGCCTGTGTTGGGATAGAATTTCAATATCATTACTAGAACATGAATACAAGCAGTCTGTGTTGGGATAGAATTTCAGTATCAGTACTAGAACATGAATACAAGCAGCCTGTGTTGGGATAGAATTTCAGTATCAATACTAGAACATGAATACAAGTAGCCTGTGTGGGGATAAAACTTGTAGCCTGTACCAAAGGTGAGTATGTTACCTGCCGATTTTAATTTACTGTATCCAGGTTTTAACTAGAAGTCCACGTACTCGGCTAACAAATGGAAAAAAATATAAATAAATTATCCTGGCATCTGACATGATGAATAAAAGAAGCTGAACATAAATATTCCAAAAGTTCAAAGGCTGTCAGTTCTTGGAGTATTTCCATTAGAAAAAAACATGCCTAACTGCCAGCTTTATGAAATAGAGGATAAAGCCATTACTAGGGAGCAAGTGAGCCATGTTCGATTAATGTAGGGCATCTGTAGAAACTGACAGGGGACAATGGGACTGAGTGGGTTTTGCTGGCTATGCCATCACTTTGGGAGTAGCTTAGCATGCTACATATGGTGATGCCTAGCAGGAGCACTAGGTGCAAACCAGTAGCAACTGAGCCAGCTGACCCTGTGCTGTCATGGTGACCAGCACCACTAAGTCGGGAGAATCTAGTGTGTGGAGGCATGGTTCCCCATGGAGACTGCAGTAGCAGACTCAGCAGAGCTGCCGAGGTGATGGGAGGGCTCCCAGTGTAGAGATGGTGGGTGTCCCCTCCCCAAGAACAGTAAACTGATTGCTGCCTACTAACTGACTCTCACCAGGAAGCAGCAAGATGTTTGGGAATCCAAGGCAGAAATGAATGGACTGAAGGACTCTCACCCAGAATGGGAGTGCCCAGCACCTGCAGTGCTGTAATGAAGGGGCTGAATGCTATCAGTATAGGAGACATCAGGCAATGTCTGGGGGTGGGGTGGGGAATTAAATAAATAAAGTATTGTCTTTCCCTGGATCATGAATGGACACATGTTGTAACAATGCCAAGTGAATATAAGATAAAATATCTGTGGCTATGAACCCTTGACTTCTGATATATTCATTATCTCAATGGATGACTATTAATGAAATGCTTCATATGAGTTCAGTTTTTGAAAGGCATTTATATAACTTAAAAATATTTTTGCGTGTTCTTTCATGGATCTACTTTGATTTATCGAATTAACACATAACCAAAATGTAAAATGCCAAGGCGATAACATCAAAAGGTTACAAGACTGCGGAAGACTGGAATGTAGAAGATCATACCAGGTATATATTCTAAACACGGATCACAGTACAGTCAGGATCGAGACATCTACTCTTTTCCTCACTGTAGTGTGATCTCAGAGTTGGCATATATAATTTGCAGGAGGGTGTGGGGGTGGAGGGGGGGGTTGTCCTCCTCCAAAAATGTTAAAGAAATCAGTTATATCTGTAAATTATATTCATCAACTCTGAGATCACACTACAGTGGGGAAACGTGTAGATGTCCCAATCCTGACTGTACCACTATTCCTATTTTAGAGCCTTAATTCCATTATTTCAGGGTTTATTCACATTTCTTGAGGTAAAAGATGGAGAGGTACACAAACCTCTTATTTGCTGCTGCCTGCACTGTCTCTCCCTCTGTCACACAGACACCCCCTCCCACTCACACACCCTTGCCCTTCAGAAAATGCATGCTAACACAAGCCCTGTTTCAGCTTTTTTTAAACAGAAATATACTCCTGTTTTGAGCCTTTACTCCATCTTTAAGTCTTATTCATTTATGGAAGTGAAGAGAGGTATGTAAACCTCTTGAATGCTGCTGCCAGTGTTGGAACGCTCTCACTCCTCACTCACACACACACCTCGCTTTCATGCATGCATTCACACACACAAACAGAAACAAACACACAAGCAGAAACAGAAACATACACATACACACACTTTCTTTATGCTTAGATTTTACACTCGCTAAACAGCAAAAGCGTTGCTTAGCGAGTGTAAAATAATGGCTCAATCATTCTCGCATTCACTCACATGCACACATATACTCACACACAAACATAAATGCACACACTTTTCTTTTTCTTTTTTAATATATTTTGCACTTGTTAAATAGCACAGCAGAAGCGCTGTTTAGTGAATGTAAAATAATGATGGCTGTTCCATTTTCTCAGTTTGAGCTCCATGGCGGCTTGATATGTTGCCGAAGTAGCAGACATGTTTTTCAGTGGGCATCAATTGTACATTAATACCCTGCTGGAGAATGCTTGTTCTCCAGTCAGGGTACTGATGTACAGTAAGCACCATTCTCTAATCCTTATTAATGCAATGTGTAGAAAGTAAGATTCTTTCATCATTTTATCATTGCACTGTGAACTACTGCATAATTGTTTTGATAGCCTCCATTATGTGCTTTCTCACAGAACACACTTGTGCATGAGGTGAAAAGGAGCCCATCTTAACTTCTTGTCTTATTATCTACCTTTAGATGTTATAGCATTTTATGATAAACTACGTTCTGCAGTTTATTACTGCAATGGACAGGCTAGTTTAAGAAAGAGGACTGGCTGCTGTGCAACAAATGTGTTTGCATTAAAACAGTAAGATGTTCATGTTGTGCTGCTTTTACCATGTAACCAATGGTATGATAAGAAATAACCCAATGACAGACACTTGTCTACAAGATACAAAGTAAGATCTGCAGATTGAGCATTTCAACAATGTTTATCATGTTTACAAACATTAGCACTGCATTTAAATTGCATGCCCATATATTTTGAAGTTTAAATTTTTTTGGTAAGAAAATTGCATACTTATCAAAATATTTCAGCTCCAAACAGTTCCTATTCTAAAGGTATGATATTGAAGTTGCTTCAGAAAAGTATGTTTCTCTTGGTTTTAGTCATGACTGATATTATTTTCAAGACATTATGTAGAACTGATTCACTTCTTCTTTCGGCTTTTCCCAGATAGGGGTCACCACAGCGGATCACCTGTCTGCTCATGATTGGCAGTGGAGTTTTACGGTGTCGAGTTGCCAGCCTGGCACCCAACCTTCCACAGAAGGCACACATGCGCATGCACTCACACCTAGGGCCAATTTAGTGTGTCCAGTCCACATACAGCATGTCTTTGGGATGTGGGAGGAAACTGGAGCACCCGGAAGAAACCCATGTGGCCACAGGGAGGACATGCAGACTCGGCACAGAAGGCACCCCAGCCGAGGATCGAACCGGAGAACCTCTTGCTGTGAGGTGACAATGCTAACCGCTGCACCACTGTGGCCATCTTGTATAGCTGATTCACTGCATTCCATTAAAGCCATGCCTACTGAAACCACCACCATAGAATAACAACATGGAAAACATAACTTCTTTAAAATAAATCTTACAAAATTATTTTTTTCTGCGGATAATAGGTGTTCCTGCATTCCCCGTGTGGGTGTTTTATTCCCCATACCCATTTGCTTAAATATACTAACTCTATAGTCAGACAACAATAGGGAAATGGTAAACACCTTGCAAGTAAAATACCTCACCCTACAATACATTTGCTGTGCACCATGGCAACAAAAATAATTATACAGTTAACTAAAAAGTGAAATATGCACAGCTAAGTATACATTCCAAAAACTGAAAAAAATGCATCTTATGTAAAAATCTGTATAAGAACCACACAGAAAATGTCAAAGCTACACATATTCATTAAAATGGGGATCTTGATATTTTTATTTTACTAAAATAACATTCAGTGCAAACAGACAGTAAAAATGTAGGATTCCCACAATTAGCAAACAAGTTAATAGCTGTCTAATATCAAACTTTAAGACTATTGAGATGCTAAGATTACAAGATTTAGGTGTAATCTAAAAAAGGAACCACATAAAACTTCAATGAAGCAAATCACACTACCAACCTGCTAAAAAAACAGACTGGCTACACGATTTTAAGTGCTTTCGTCAGGGTATAACTTGGACTTCATCAGAATCTGATAAAAACACATGTCTCAGTTTAAATTACCCTCACATAAAATCGCATATTCCACAAACACCAATGATATGTTCTTACAATTTGTTCTTGGTGAGTTTTATATTTACATCTATCAATGTGTATGGTAATTTACTGTTTTTAATGAGAAGTTATTGAATTAATTGTTTGCTCATGTACTGTTTCTTTTAATCTCTTCAAACTACACTAAATTAGTTTAATTTTCTTTAATCAGTTTAATTTTATCATTAATTAGTTGTACTCAAAAGGTCTGCTTTTTATATAAACGCTGGAAGGTCTTATATATCTATATTCTGATTAAGTCCTAATTTTAGTAGGATGAAAGCACTCAGTTTTAACTGTGGATGTTTTACTGTGGATTTTAATAAAGTCTCAGCTTTTATTATTTTTTTGAGTGTGTTTGAGTCCCTGGCTGCGAGTACGATATTCTTATTTTTACTAGTTTGTTTTATATCATAGTCACCGAGTTGTTTTATTTCCTACAATTTTAAATTACATTCTCCTTAAAGGCTTAAATCCCATTTAAACCTCACGAACATCTGTAAAAACATTCCATTCAAAAATAGATGTAATTATACATTAATTATTAAGATGTCAACTCTTTTTTAAAAACAGTATAATTACAAAAACAGTCCATATTGCCTAAGCCAAATATGAGCATAATCTTTAGATACTTGCAGTTGACAGGCTTTTATGTAAGACCAGGAAAAGTATATATGTTCAGTTTAATCAGCCAAATTATTTCTTTTGCCTCAATTAAATCAGTCCAAGGATCCCCACCCCTCCAAGGACCAAAGTGAATCAGAACATTTCCATGATTTAAAAAACAAGAACAAGAACAATGCTTTACTTAACAATAATTCTAAGTTTCCCACATACACATTTTTGTGTTTTGGAGTAGATACCTTGGAGGGGGGGGCCTGGACTGATTTAATTGAATCAAAAGAAATAATTTGGCAGATTAAACTGAACACATATACTTTTCCTGGTCGGATTCACTTTATATGCTCAAAATCCTGAAATATCGAATTTCAGAATCTCGAGCCCATAAAGTGGAAAACCTAAAACACCGAACACTCAGAAGCGAGAAATTCAAAATCACGACTTCTATACAACACACACACCACACACATACACATACAAACACCTTCCTCCCCACAAACAAACACACAGCCCAATCCTATATACAAGCAGGGGGGCAAGCCCCCCTGCACCCCCCATATGGGTGGGCTGCACCCCCACCCCCTACTTAAATATACTAACTTCAAAGTCGCACAACATACACAAACACAGAAAACACCACCACACAAGCTACATCCTCACTTGCACACACACACCACAGTAACAAAACACACTAACACACACTACAGCCCCTACCCTAAATCCTTGAAACATAAACACTTACCTGAATCCATGAATACAGCACACCACCAGAACCTCTAATTCAACTTCTCTGAAATGCAAGATTTTGAATTTTGCGGTTCTGAGTGTTCAGTGTTTTAGGTTTTCCACTTTATGGACTCGAGATTCTGAAATTCGATATTTCAGGATTTCGAACATATAAAGTGAATCCATATGTTCATATATGCGGTCCTTGAATACCTTTAAGGTGATCAAAAAGGTTAAAAAACAGAGAAACCAACTATGGACACAGCAGGACCAATTAAGGTCAGATCTGGGAGCTTGTCACCAACAGAACAGACTGAGGAGGCAATGCGATAGGAGGAGGAACTATGTTGCTCCCTTTTTCCAGTGGATACTGAGGTGACTGTTTCCAAAGATTTTGACCCTATTTAAGTTTCCGACACACAACTTTTTATTTTTTGGGGTAAATATGGTTGAAAAAGATCCTGGGGGGATCATTGGACTGATTTAATTGAGGCAAAAGAACTGATTTGGAAGATTAAAGTGAAAGCTTATACTTTTCCCAGTTTTAATTGTATCTATGCTATAAATATCCATAATCTTAATATTGGAGGACATTCTCAAAACTACAGAAAGAAAGAAATATAAAAAAATTACATTTAGGACTTCAGGATGACTCTCAATAGTATCTTGTAGTATTATTATTTATTTATAAATTTAATTTACTTAACTTTTATTGACCAGGTTAGTACCGCTAAGAGTTAGGACATATTTTCCAGGAAGAATGTTTTTTAACATTTAATCTATCTAGACACAATTTAGCTGACATATATCAGAAATTCTCTCATTCTTTACAAGAGTAATTACATTGTTTTTTTTTTTTTTTCACTATCTGAGAGAGTTCTTTTTTGCAGTTAAGGAGGGCAGGAAATACTGAGCATAAACATTAAGGAGGTACATGTCACAAACTTAACCAACAAAGGTTTATTATGAGGGTATGATTCTAATGGCTAAAAGCTGATATGTTTCAGGAAGAAGCAATGTATTGTGCCTAAGAGGAAACTGATGTGGGACGAGAAAAATAAGTTGACTGATTGTTAAATGAGCCTATGAGGAGGGGAGATGATGTGGTATCATGCTGATTATGTCAGATTCTGTAACACAGATGTGATGGTGGATGCATAGGGTGTGGAAATTGTTGACATTTTACATAAGGCACAATGATGATAACTTTACCTTTGTCAGTGATTTTCTGGGCAATACATGGACTGAAAAAAACGTAAACATCAGAAACTGGCAATTTTCAAATGCATTTGTACAAGGGTAGGTCCTCCTGGTAGATATCCTTTTTGGAAAATATAATAAATTCCATTCATAATGAAATAAAAGAGCTGCAAACACTTTTATAGCTAGAAAGCAAGATATTTTGTGGTATTTCATCTTTGAAAGGAGAGACCATGGCAAGACTGATTTATCTTTAACAACAAAAATCAAGATAGTTCTGCACATAAGGAATTATGTTGCATTACTATGTGATGTGACACATGAAATAAAATAATACTGTGACTACATATAGGATTAAATGAAGACTTTGTACTGACTGGAAATTATGAAAGGGCTAAAGGCTCTGTAGCTTTTTTTTTTTTTTTGTTAAAATTCAAAATACCAGTTTGATTCATATGCCAAATGCTTTCTATATTAAGAATAGCAAATGTGTTATTCACTGTGCTGGACAATGTAAACGTTGCTGCTATTGTGGAACACTGATGAATTTAGATGCATACTATAAAAACTAATGTGGAAATTGTAGAAAAATTACACAAAATAAGATAATTTTATTTAGTATTATAAGTATAGAAAGGTAGAATGTTTTGCTTGGAAGGTTTCCTCATTACTTTACAAAATCATGCAGAAGTAGTAAATGAGGAAAACATATTTCCTAAGTTATATCGGAAAAAGGAATTTAAGCTGGTTAGTAAAAACTGAGAGATGAAACAAAAAGTCTAATCTTTCAACTGAGATGGAAGAATTAAAATTGAAAGAGCAGATGGAAACTTAGAAGAGAAGAGAAAAGGTGAAGATGAAGTGCTCAATGTTATTTAACAGAAAAAGGATTCCATAAGAGAACTTACTTTAAATAATAAACTACATTTGAAAATAAATTGAGAAAGTATTTTGCAATGGATTAAGTCTCAAAACAATGATATAATTTGTATGCAGACTATATGTGATAATAAATATGGGAGTTAGCCAAAGATTTAAAAGAATATAGGTTGGAAATGCTTTCCTGTCATTTGGTAAGGATGAATGTTCAGACACTGCTTGATTAACCGAGAATAAAAATTAAGATTTTGCATTTAATACTTACAGAACTTAGAAGGACTTTTATGAGGATTTATGATAAAATAATATACACCCGAAGTTTATGCTATATAAGCATTTGCTGTTGAAAAATTTGATAAGAATTATATTAAAGAGCCGAATTTACAGATTAATTCAGCTAAGAGGGATCTATATCACATCACTGAAAAAATAAAATAAAATAATGAATAACTAAATACTGAATGCAGAACATTGACTCTGGGAACGCACTACACCTAATGCTAATTAAATATATCAACTCCAAGTTTGTATTACAGTGGGGAAAGGTCAAATTCCCCAATCCTCATTGTGCTGCAATCTCAGATAATTGATGCCCCATTCAGTTGCATCCTTTGATGTTCTGGGAATCGATACTCTAGACTATATTTAGCTGTTTGCTATTTAGCTTTTTCAATGAACTAAAGTACACTCAGTTGGGAAACAAATTGTAAAGTAAAAAGGCAAGAGAGTGGCAGGGAGAGGGAAAGGGAGAACTGAAACAAATGTTAAACATTGATAAATTAAAATATGCAGTTAGTGAACAATTTAGTCATAGAACACCATGGTACTTATAGCAGAATGATTTTTGTTGTTGTCTCGCATTAAACGTGCTGGAAGATAATTATAATTAAACTGGATTTTCAGATCACAGAGCTCAAGAGGACAGTTCTTGAGGGTTATTTGCATTCAGAAATGGAAAAGCAGTCATATATTATTTATTTTTTCCAGCAAAATCATAGAGTTAAGGAACATTTAGTCTTACTTTGGAAAGACCACACTGATATAAGAATGATTTACAAAAAACAGATGGACTGGTAGTTAACCGTGAAAGAGATGTTGAATACAAAAATCAAATTAAACTAACAGTGGAATAGTTGTGCCTGATAAATGATAGAAATGGAAAGTAAGGGAATGAGAAATGTTGGAGAAAAATATAAAACAAATGCAAATATAAATGATAACTCACAGTGAGTGGAAGGAAAGAAGCTGTATTCCCTCTACAGAATGTCAGGGTAATGGATAGAAACTGTTTTATGTACTAGGTTAGGTAAGACATATGGAGAGCAAGGTTTGTGTAAAGAGACTATAGAAGTTATAGACAGGAATCTGGAGAATATCCATAGGAGAAAGATAATAGAAACAGAAGTCAATAAAGCACAAAAAAGTAAAGATGATGTAGACCTTAAAGAAGAAAGACACAACTACAGAAGAATTTAATCAAGTCACAAGAAAGGATAAGAAGGAAAGTACAGTGGTGATCGCTGGACTAAGCTATTCATTCTAAAGAATACGCAGAATGGATAGAAGAACGATTTCCTGAATGTGCTGAAAGGGTGGTATAGACATGGTATATGTAGAAGAGAGGTATGTTTAAGAGATATAAGATTTGTATGGAGAAAAAGGACAATGATGAGTTGATTAACAAAGAAACCATTAATGCTGATAAACATGGAGTGCAGAATGTTATTCAAAGTTATGCAAGTCAGGTTAGCAGGTTATTGTTACATGAATTGATTTCAGTGTGTCTAAACAGACATGAAGATGTAAAACACAAATAAAAACACAAATGTGATATCACAGTAAAAAAAAATTACCATTTACTTAGGGAAAAAGGGAAAAAATGAAAAAGAAAGAGAAATGCACAGGGCAATGGTCTGTCTATATATCACATTTCAGGAATGTTTCTATTTATTTAACAAAAATATGTATAGTTAGAAAAATAAAAATAGGAACCTTATGAGATCATGGACTGTCATTATACTAAACCTTTTCACAGTCATGATTTCAATAGGTAACAGCCCTATATGGGTGCATGGGCTAGGCAGAGTGATGTCACATCCTAGTGGATGCAGTTCACACCCTAGTATACCTTGCCTCAGACTTTTTCTCATTCAGAATATGGTATTTCAGTGTCATGCTATCTGTGAAAGTGCAGGGTTGTGCCCCAAGTCTGTTAAGAGACCAAAATCCTCTAGCTACTGCAGGAGTCATTCCTACTGAAGTTGGAGCAGTCCACCACTGGCAGTGAGTGGCATAACACTAATATTTTATAGGAGCTGAGGGATGACCCATCATCCCTGCTGGGGAAAAACCTGTCAGCACTGATGGAGGAGCAGGTATACCACAAATACAATGATCTGCAAAGCTGGTGGATGGATTGCAAAGGTGATGGATGGATTGGATGGCTGGTGGGATTCAGAAGTACAGGAATGACAGCCAGAGTTCCACAGTAAGCATTATAGCTTAGTTCTTAATGCAATATACTAATATATTCTTAAAGCTATACTATAAATGCCTACATTTAATTATGTATTTATGTTTATGTATACATTGTTCTTTATATATCTACATCTATCATTATCTCTATATATGTCTGTGTGTGTGTGTGTGTGTGTGTGTGTGTGTGTATATATATAGATACACACACACACACACACACACACACACACACACACACACACATTAGTCAAGGTGGTATAAATGTTTCATGGCAGTTGTATGCTGGTGTCAGAATCATATTTGAAGCTCATTATTATGAAATGTTCATTTGCTTGATTTTTAAGCATTACAGTTAGTCACACACTGCTATTCTAATTGTGGTAATAATTGTTTTGCATGAATCGCTTCATAAACTTTAATGGTTTGTCAATGGTAAAATTCATGTTTTATCATAAACGTTATTGTCATTATGTTGCACCAACATGTAAGCTGATATTGGTAATGTTTTGATAATTTCTAGACCTTTTCTCTGTCTCAGTAATAGCTGCATACATCAAGACACCGCACCCTGCCTAGGGGTTTGGTGGATTAATTCAGAGATTTGCTTCACTGTATAATATCGAATATGATTGCATTCCTATAAACTGCAGTGCTTTAGCCCATCATGAATACCATACAGAAATTAGTAATGAATTACAATAACATAAAGTTAATACCAGTTACATAGTCACATACATACAGCTGAGCATTAAATCAAATAATTATTTGCACTTTCTGTGTGAGAGGAAACCCATGACAGTCAGGCATGAGTGTCATAAAAGGTAGGAGAGCAGCACTGAAATGAGTGAGATGGTGACAAATGATACGGCACCCCGACACCATGTAAAAAATAGGAAAAAGGGAGCTACTGCTGCTGCTGATGATGATAAATTATTTGCACATTTGACTGGTTAGTTTGAAACTGTTTGCAATAACAGTAACATTTGCGGAAATGTAGCCTTTATTAAATTATCATCTGCTGAGTCTGCCATTGTAGCATCCCTTTAAGAAGCAGACCAGTAGAGTAATAGCCACCTTTCCCCCACTCCATGGTTCTTAATGTATCAACTCAGGAATGTACAGTATTGACTGAAACAATTACTAATGTTGGACAACGGACCATTCTTGAAGCAAAGGCATTAAACACAACAGCCTTCAAAGGATTGACACCATCTCAACTTTGCTGTAGTTTATTCCAGAACCTTCCTCAAAGCCATTCACACATTTACACAGTAACAGTAAAAGACAGCAGAATGTTTTAGAAAATTAAGCATAAAAGAGGTGGGAATTGTTGGCATTAGTTATAAAATGTATTAATAAATATAATAAGACACTTTATAAACAATTACTTGCTGGCAGCCATACTACATATACAAATGGAATGAGTAAGTGTGACTTTCTTTTTCTACCATTTATCTTCATATCTTTACTGCACTACAGATGTTTTTAAGTAACAGAAACTATGCACCTTGAAAAGAAAATTGTACCATTTATGAATTCAGTACTACCTTAATTTTAATAGACAGATCATCAATTCACACTCAGCAGAGATAGTTAGGTAAATGTGTTATACTGAAAGAACTACTGATAACTTCAGTAACTGTACTATAACAATAATGACTACTTTGGTAGTGAAACCATTACCTGTGTCTGAAGCATTAATTATCAATATTTAATGTTGAAGTAATTAATTTCAGACCATTTATAACATCATGTTTCACAAAGTAAAGTGGTTATTAATTCATATCACAGAAGAGGCAATAATAAAAAGTATCTTCAATAATTACTTATCATAATCCATTCATTCCATTATTATGGGCAAAATATGTAACATTGATTAATAGCATTTTCTGATTAAATAAATAAAAGGTTAATTTGATGTTATTAAATAAAATAAAATTTCTGCAGAGCACTTATGAGTCCATTTGTTGCCTCCATCTGTCTCTTTCTCTCTGTTTTTTTTTTCTTTGCTTTATGTTACTTTCTCTCTAGGTCCAGAAATACCTGGAAGCAGCTCTGCTGCATGCCTCCTGTGTGAGGGAATGTTCACCACTTCCCCCTGCCCACCTGGGAAAGTCTGCACACGATGAGGGCCCCATGGGCTCCCTGGCGTGAGGCAGTCTGTAAGTCACAAACACCATGAGCTTCAGGGTCAGGTTGAGACAGCAGTTGATAGTGTTGTGGAAGGAAATCTGGACCCACTGGAATCTCTCCACCAGCAGGTACAAACTCGCCAACCCTGTTGACTGTTACTATTAAGCCACTGATGGGCTCCTTCCCCAAACTATTGGGATCCTCGACTCCAGGTCCATCACACAGAAGGGGATAAATGAGGTCCTCTAGACTGGAGTGGTAACTTGTTCATGGATCTCCAGCCACTCCCTTTTGTGACTGTCTGTCATCTGTTTGTCTTCTCCCCCCAATATCTGCCCGCCATAACATTCCTGTTTGTCCAGTCATGTATGTTTTTTGTGTTCCTTAACTTTCTCCTAACTCTTTATGCTACACACTCTATCCTTATTCCTTTCCTCTTAAAAAATGGAAAATGAGAGGTCTACCTCTCTCTCATCTCCTGCTGCACAATCCTCTTAATGGGTTCCTTCTATGTATCCTTTGTCTTATATCTCTTCTATTTCCAGCCTTACTATCTTTCCCCCTTTCAACCTTATAAAATCCCAGATTGGGTGTCCATATAAGGATATCCTTCGCAGTGAAACTTAAAACCATCTGGGAAAGCTGCTCAGCACAGGTTTTCATAGAAGACATTGAGATATCTGCTCAGCACTGCACCCTCAGCCTGTTGTCAAAAATGTCTAATAGTATTTATAATTTAACATAAATGCAAATTCTTCTGCACATAAGTAGACTGGTTTTAAGTCATTTTATGCTGCTTCTGATGTGTAAAACTGCGATGGGCATTTCGGCATTGGGCTGAGTAGCTCTGAAACCAGTTCCACTTGTCGGTACTTTACTGATTTGAATACATGTGGAATGTTGTTATTGACTGATTACTATCATGTTTGTATGAACTATTATTATTGAATTCATAAATTCAAAGATACTGTGATGCATACCTCTTTGTGAACATGCTGGAGTGACCACTTTGTATTCAGAAACAGCCCTAAGATAGTGCAGCATGGTGCTGTAGCACAAAGACATGTAGCAGTGCATGGGGCTGGCTCCATGGCTGTGCTGAATGTTAATGAGACAGTCTAGGTAAGATGGATATGCTAATTAGCCATGTGCTCTCTCCCCTGGAACCACTGTCAGGAAGGCATTTGCATGCTGAAGTATTCATGAAATGATTCTGCTGTGTAGATCAGTACAGTCAGCCCCACCACATCACAATAGGAAACATGTCCAAAAGGCCATTTGCATCTATTCAGCATGATAGTAATACAGGGATCAGGTCATGGGGGAGCCACTAGACATCAGGCATTATTCTAAACCAGGTGGTACAATGGCACCTACTGCAGTATAGGGAATGGGGATACAGGGGGACACTAGTTACCAGGAAAACTACAATTGTGTTGTAATTGCACTTATAGTAGTACAGAGATTGGGGAGGTTGTGGGCACTATATAGGGCAGGGCAGACAAATCAGGGGCAAGTACGGGACTATGGTGAGTACATGCTTATGTTCAAATGTATACTTGTGTAGGTGGGAGAGTGACTTGGTGGGGGAGATGCCAGTAGCTACATGAACATCAGTTTACTACCACAATGTGCAGATCAGCAATGATCTGCATGCAGTATTCATATCTGTGATTCAGACGCATGCAAATTAGCTAATAATGAGATCTTTCCTTATCATGGCTAATATGCTCTGAATCACAAAACACTGTTTAGTGGGAGCGAGGACTTTTTCATGAACCCCACGTAAGTCTTTTGGTCATTTGTGGGACATAGCTAATATGAAACTGTAAGAGTCAATTCTATATATGAATGTTGGCCGCTACAGGATGATGCAATATGCAGGTATGAACTGAGCAGGAAGAATCCAGAAACTGTCAAAAACTGATTTTGGAAATTGTTCAACTTTTGTTTTGGTATCAGAGTTCTGGAAATATGTTTTATTTTATAGTTACGGACTTAAGTACATTAAAAGGCAAACGTAAAAAGTTAGTCAACAGGAGAACTCATTAGGGCTGATCTCTGACCTATGTTAGTTGAAACATATACAATTTGAAAAAAAAATCCAAATTGCAGAAAATTACACACATCCAAACCATGTCAAAACGTGTATACATTTAATATTTAACCATATCACAAGAACACAGGTGTCACTGACGATACCTTAAAGAGACATAGACAGGCATATCTTTACAGGTTTCTTATGAAAAAGAGAGAGCAGATACACTAGACAGATGAGGAGATAACCTGGAAACATGATTACAGGCTTCCTGTAGATGAAACACAAATGATTTTACCACAAAAAGCATAACAACATATCATGCAAAGTGTATGAATTAAAATGCTGTAAATTATAGATTAGCTTGTTTGAGAAAACACTTTACACAACACATGCTTACTTTTGCTGGCAGAAGCCAAAGGGAAAAATCTCAGCAGTTCATTCATTTATAAGTGGTCAGAATATAATAAAAATGTACCTTGTAATTCAGTCTAATACTAGAAAAGATTTGTCAAAATGCCACCAAACATGTTACAAGTCAATTGTTCATCCTTACAGCAAATATGGTTTTGAAAAGACCCATTTAGAATTAGCATTGCTTAGCTGGCTGCCATCCTGGAAGGCATCATTGTTTTTGTTTCCAAGAATGAAGTGTAGTAATTATTATTAACATTTACTCTCTACCTGCAACAGATATTTGTATCTGTGACAATTTCTGCAAGTATAAAGTTGTTGCTGGTGATGAAAGAAAACAGTAATACATAGATTTTGTGTACATTTTTAATTAAAGGAACATAGTTTCTGTACTCTCTCCTGGTGTGTGAAATTATATTCTTAAATCAACAACTTAATAGTTTCATCATGTATTAAATGAGATGATTAAGACAAATGTTTATATCACTAAATGCAACTTGTATTTATGCTATTTAAATGTAAATGCTTTGTTATTCTGAATACCACTACACTATTGCAGTACTGCTTCATTTGCATATATCTTGATTTTTATCCTCTTGTGCCATTTAAGCTGCAATAAACGTAGCTAAGCGATGGGCAAACCCACACACCTACGGTTAAATTTTATCTGTTTCATAAAAAAAGAAAAAGCTTGTTTATATTTCATATTTTAACTATTGCTCTTCTAAACTTGGGTGGATGTTGCTGGGGGTATGGAACACCTATGAGCAGTCTCACTCATTCTTAGTCCTAAACTGCTGTTGTTGATTGCAGGGGCATGTATATTCTGAGAGCTCTGCTCTCAGACATGCCCCCTGCACTCGTATATGCTCCATGTCTGTTAGGAGCTCAGGCAGTGTGCCTTCATTAATATGCCTGGCGAGCTGCGGTCCTGCTCCTAAACGGTCGCTTCCATGCAGGACTAAGATAGTCCTGCATGGAAGTATAGTGAATCCGGGGGGTAATCTCCTGTGATGTATTAAATTGTCAGTTTTTAAAATATTGCTGGTCCAATAATAGGCATGAAACTATTGAAACTCATCTGATATGTTATAACACATTGTTTGAGACAAAAATGTTATCAATATTGTTTGTGTTCTATAGCTATATGAATATTGTGTAAATTGAAGTGAGTTTGTTTTCCTTAGCTCATATATATCCTTTAAATTCATTAGATTTCCAAATCCATTAAGTGTTCGACTGAAGATATGATTGTCAGCTTTCTATCTGCAGTGGAATCCTTGTCTGATAAAATACAATTAAAATCACCATCCATTATGACTTCACCTTTCATGTAATAGGCTATAGTGTCTAAGCAATTCACTGTCAGAAGTATCATTCTATAGGCTGGTATATAAACTGTCATTTTGGTATACTGCAAGCATTTAGAGCTATGTAATAACTGACAGTGGTTTAGAATGCAATTCACTGTCAGAAGTATCATTCTATAGGCTGGTATATAAACTGTCATTTTGGTATACTGCAGGCATTTAGAGCTATGTAATAACTGACAGTGGTTTAGAATGCAATTCACTGTCAGAAGTATCATTCTATAGGCTGGTATATAAACTGTCATTTTGGTATACTGCAAGCATTTAGAGCTATGTAATAACTGACAGTGGTTTAAAATGCAATTCACTGTCTTTTGCTTATTATCTAACATGTATTCATTGACATCTTAGCATATGATTTAAAACATTATGATTATTTACTTTTAGACCAGAAGAAGTAACTTGGAAATTTCTTAGAATTTTCAGAACTCCTGCAGCATCACAAAAGAGCTAATGATTCTAATTAAGCTGCTTCAAGCTGGTCCTCATGACAAGGGCTTGCAAATGAACCACCTCTTAGCTACAATTCACACAAAAATCATTCACGAGTGAATCCAAGCTACCTCTACATTATACATCAATACCTCAAACCCTTCCAAACCACTAAAAAAACAACAAACACTTTTAAAAGTATGTCAACCACTAAAAAGCTATAGCATTTAAAGAAATAACATTTAATAATTCAATAAGCATTATTTATATGAGATGTTTAATATAAGGTAGACTGTCACTTTTAAATGGGGACATAGCACATAAACTTGCAGTAAAAGAATAAGTTATGTGTGATCCAGGTTTAATTTCTAAAAGTGTGAGTGTTACTCTAATTATTTGATAACATTTTGATAACTTTTATATATGCAAGAAACTATCCCCAGGATTCAGCAAGCACTGTACAGCATGCAGAAATAGTGCAGGAGCTGCTGGAGGCAATATGGCTGCCGAGAGATCCAGAAACAAGCTCGCGGGACATGCACGAGTGCTCCTGCACTATTCCTGCATGGACACAGCTTATATGTGCTAATTACCCCATTTGCAGGTGAAAAACATGCAAATGAGTTGAATTAGCGATCCAGGAAGCTGGCAGCCATCTGTGCAGGATTAGTGTAACCTGCAGAAATGTACTCGGTTAGTAACCGAGTACATTTCTGCAAACTACAAAACAGAGCCATGACAGCTCCAAATAAAGGGTGTATATAATGTGGAAAGCATGCCAATGGCCAAATATATGGCCATTGGCATGGAAAACAGTTTCAAAAATAAAAAAAAATAACTTTCATTTTTTTGTTTGGCCGATTTCGGCCATTTATGCATAGGGCAGTGGCGTGCAAATGGGATTGGCCCAAAGATAAAACTAAAACTTTGAAAACAGATTTTTCTGCAAAATCACAATTTTGTCATTATAATCAATGGCAGGCAGAAGACAACAAGGCCAGCGAATAGGGGTTGCTAAGGGGGAGTCTCAGTGTCAGACTTGTAACTAGGCATTAGCAGGCAATTCTATGCAAATGAGGGGAATGATCCTGAATCACAGATTTCCCCTCATGGCTAGCCTGCACCCAACCGTGTAGGTGCAGGAAAACCATGGAGCAAGACTAAGAGTTAGCTGACATCATATAGGGGTGTGTCAGGCATGCTGTAAGCTTATTGGAGCTCTGTGGCTCGGGTTTTCCCTTAGCTTAGCAGAGCTAAGGAAGGCGGTGTGTCTGAAGCTGCCAAGCACACTGTACATTGCCTAAATTGGTGTGTGTGCTGCGCACTGGGTTTAAACAAAAAAAAATAAATAAATAAAACCAGGAAATAGCAGCTCCATTCACATGTGAGCTCTGGGTTTGTGTGGCACATCTCGGGGCTTAAACAGAAAGGCAATGGGAAGGGAAGACAGCAGTAGGAAGGTAATCAAAGAGAACTAGCATAGCTGGCAGGTGAAATGTATCAGAATCAGCCAATTACACAGGCAGCAGCTCAGCCCAGCCCAGCACACTACTATAAACTATGCAAATACCTTTCCCTCTATTTTTTCCCACAAAATCTATACCACTGGTGTACACAAATGGGGTAATTTTACCCAACAAAAGCAACAAAATGATAGGGGCTGCATTCGCTCTCATAAATCAACATGTGAAACAGGCTGAGAACGGTGAGGATGAGACTGCTGATGACCAAGCCACAGTGAGGAGAAGAAGGTGTACAGAGCCAGGGTAACCTACCAGGGGCTACATGATTTTCAGTTAGTGGAGTGCTGTAGGGTGTAGAGGGACCTCCTACAGCAAATTTTTGAGCTGTGCTGGTCACTCCTCACACACAGAACCAACAGAGGGGCACCCATCCCAGTGGATACCAAGGTATGTGTAGGCTTAAGAATACTAGCCACAGGTACCTTCCAAAGGCCAACTGGGGATATCAGGGGGATCTCACAGGCATCAGCATCCAGAGTACTCCACCAATTCCTGGATGCCATGTCAGCACATGCTGGTGAGCACAAATATTTCCTCAACACCCATGAGGCATTGACTAGCAATATGCATCTCTTCCACCAAATAGCAGAATACCCTGAGGTAGTGGGTGCTATAGACTGCATGCACATACATGTCAAAGCACCACCGGGTGAGTGGGGTATAGGCTACATAAACTGCAAGGGCTTCCTCTATCAACTGGCAGGTATGACCCCTGACCTTGAGCAGTATCCTACCTTCACCAAGAATGATGCCACAATACAGAGATAAGATGATCAGCTTTAACAATTGGCTTAAACTTGGTGTCATTCAAAGGGGATCCAATGTCTGTCTGCCTGGGATGACATGCTGGACAAGCCACGCTGCTTCGCAAGGGATGGCTTGCACCTGTCACCCTGGGATTCCGGATATTGGCAAAGGCTCTTGCCACCCCATAGTGCCTTTTTAGGCAAGGCTCAAATTCTAAACCTACCACCCTAGAACACAAAAAGGAAAAAACTAAGGGTAATGCTGCTCAATGCCAGAAGTCTAAATCTCAAAATGCACGCACTGAGGCCCTTCTCAGTATGGAGAACATCGATGTCTGTGCAGTGACAGAAAACCTGGTTCAAGGCTCCTGAGAGCACCCCAGCACTATCAGGTTTTACCTCTTATCATGCGTTCCGCCCCAAAATCCGGACAATACCAAGAAAGGAGGGGGTATCCATATTCATCAAGGACACCCACACCTCAAGACTGGTGGCAACGATGCATCGGAGACCATCCAGGTGCAATTAACCATAGGCAAGACTGCTCTGCAAATTGTAGCATGTTACAGGCCACCCTCACAAACTCAGGAACCTCACATGGCCTTCCTGAAAACACTAGAGGGGATAAATGTATCACCAAACACCATCATACTAGGTGACTTCAATTACCCTAATATAGACTGGGAACACTACTCAAGCCCAAACACCCTAGCCCAAAAGTTCCTGGAATTCATAAACTCAAATGCCATGGAACAACTAGTCACCATCCCACAAGAGGAGAAAACATACTTGATCTCATCATCACGAACATGGGAGCACAATGTTCAAAACCGAAGTATACCCCTCACTGGTGAGATCAGATCACAAACTAATCTCTGGAGGTCCTCATCCCACCCCCACCTGAAATAAAAGACCACAGTAAAACTTCTCGAAGCCGACTTCACACTTCTAAAGACTAGTGTGGTCTCCTTTAAGGCCCCGAGCTGGCAGAAAACAGTACTCAAGCCGCTGAATCACTTACAAATGCCTTCTACCAGCACCTGCAGGACTGCATGGATAAGGCAATCCCAAAGCAAAACAAAGACTCTTTGTACCAAAGGCAAGCAAGCGTCCAGTCTGGTGGACCCCAGCCATAAACAAACTCTACAACAAAAGGAGGAAGCTACTACAAGATAGAGCAAAATCCTTAAAAGGTAAGACACCCTTGATCACTATAAGTAAAAACTAAGAGCTCTCATAAAATCATCCAAAGCAAATTTTGAGAGAAAAATAGCCAAAGACTCAAAAAGACAATCATAAGGCCTTCTTTAGCTATGTTAGAAACCTGGGAGGAAACTCCCAGATATGCTCAGAACTAGTTCAAAATGATGTGAAGATTACTGATCCTACAGACATTGCCAACATACTGGCTGACAGGTTCAGTGCAAACTTCTCCCCTCCCCAAAAGAGAGAGATATCTATACGCAGCGATTGCAGCCCCCCAAACATCTCCAACGCCCAAGTGAGAACTGCTCTCTCCAAAGCAAAAAACACAGCATCCATGGGACCTGATGGTGTCCCCGGCTGTGTGCTCCACGAACTCAATGAGGAATTAAACCCACAGCTAGGGATACAGCTGTTTAATCATAGTCTTACCTCTGGATACGTACCCAGGGGTGGCGCACTGCAACTGTGGTCCCACTTCACAAAGGCGGTGCCTCCACCGACCCTGGAAATTACCGCCCATTAGCTTGACAAGCCTTATCTGCAAAGCCATGGAGAGGATCATAATGGACCTCATAAATAAAGACATAGGAAATTTGCAGACTTTGGATCCATCCCAGTTTGGCTTTGTCAAAGGCAGATCATGCCTTCTAAACTTGGTTGACTTTTTTCGAAACAGTCACCAAAGCCATTGATGAGGGAAAGGCAGTCCATACAGCCTACCTCGATCTGGTGAAAGCCTTGATACAATACCCCACTCGGTATCATTGAAACTCATCAGCTTAAATGTTAACCCATACATCACAAGATGGGTTGCAAACTGGCTGAGTGACAGAACCCACAGGGTCAGAGTTGCTGGCGCCATGTCAGACTCAAAGCCTGTCACAAGTGGTGTACCACAGGGCTCAGTCCTGGGCCCACTCTTGTTTGGCATCTACTTTTCTGAAGTACAAGTAAACACAGGAGGGTTATGGCTGACAAAGTTTGCAGATGACTGCAAACTGGGCGCTATAGTAGAAAACACATCTGACACAGATATCCTTCAGAAGGGTCTCACAGAAACGGATAACTGGTGCCAGAGCCATGGCCTAAAGTTAAATGCCAAAAAATGCATAGTCATACCCTTCGGGAAAAACAAGGTTACCCCTAGCTACCAAATAGGTGGCAATCCACTGAGCACAGAAGAAGTTATCAGGGACCTGGGGACCCAGGTTGATAGTAGTCTGTCATTCGGCACCCATGTAGCTAAAGTAGTTAGGAAGACCTTCTACATTGCCCACCTTATCATGAAGGGATTCTCATCTAGATCAAGGGAGGTCATAGTCTCCCTATACTCATCACTCATCAGACCAATGATTGAGTACAATGCCCCATTCGGAATGTATCTGACCCGACACTTGCAGCAGCTGGAGAGGCCACAAAGTTCCTCACCAAAAGGATAAAGGGTCTCAAACATCTGTCCTATGCTGCCCGACTGAAAGAACTCCAGCTCTATTCAGTCGCCATCGCTTGCTCAGAGGTGACCTTTGCCTAACATACAAGGCCATGTCAAACCCAGATTTGATGAATATGCTTCACCTCAAAAAATCTAGATCCACCAGAGCCACAAGGGCGAGAGACTTAAACCTCGACACGGCTATTAATAGGACGTGCTGGAGGGATAGATTCATCACCCAAAGACTCCCTCTGCTGTGGAATAAAATCCCGGTATATGTGAGGCAGAGCACCTCGCTGGCCTTGTTCAAGAGAAATCTTGACCAATGGATGGGAGATCGCAGATATACCCCAGGGATTACCTCAGTGTCACTGCTCGACAGAGGCACAGCAAAATAATGGGTATAGTTCCCCATACTAAAGGGGTGGCGTAAGCCACAAAACTATGGGCTAGGCTTGTAAATGCCCTCGGGCAGATAGCCTAGTATGAACCTATGAACCTATGAACCTATGAACCTATGAGCATCACAAAAGAGCTAATGATTCTAATTAAGCTGCTTCAAGCTGGTCCTCATGACAAGGGCTTGCAAATGAACCACCTCTTAGCTACAATTCACACAAAAATCATTCACGAGTGAATCCAAGCTACCTCTACATTATACATCAATACCTCAAACCCTTCCAAACCACTAAAAAAACAACAAAAACTTTTAAAAGTATGTCAACCACTAAAAAGCTATAGCATTTAAAGAAATAACATTTAATAATTCAATAAGCATTATTTATATGAGATGTTTAATATAAGGTAGACTGTCATTTTTAAATGGGGACATAGCACATAAACTTGCAGTAAAAGAATAAGTTATGTGTGATCCAGGTTTAATTTCTAAAAGTGTGAGTGCTACTCTAATTATTTGATAACATTTTGATAACTTTTATATATGCAAGAAACTATCCCCAGGATTCAGCAAGCACTGTACAGCATGCAGAAATAGTGCAGGAGCTGCTGGAGGCAACATGGCTGCCGAGAGATCCAGAAACAAGCTCCCGGGACATGCACGAGTGCTCCTGCACTATTCCTGCATGGACACAGCTTCTGTATGCTAATTACCCCATTTGCAGGTGAAAAACATGCAAATGAGTTGAATTAGCGATCCAGGAAGCTGGCAGCCATCTGTGCAGGATCAGGGACGTCGGGAGGCATACGCACTGTACTGATTTCAGTACAACTTTTTTAGAAGGGGGGGTAGCTTTTTTGAAAAAAAAAAAAAAAACGTACATATTTAAAGGGTGTTGGCTCCTTTAAGGAGCATACCAGCCAGTCGGAAGTGAGCTCACATCATGTCCGGCTGGCTGCGAGCGGGAAACAATCACAAATGGATTATCGGAAGGAAGGAAGGCAAGTGTGCAATCGCAAATGGAGTGTGGAAGGAAGGCAAGTGTGCAATCGCAAATGGATTATCGGAAGGAAAGCAGGCGTGGTAAGTGTGCAATCGCAAATGGATTGTGTGTGTGTGTGAATGCATGAAGTGTGTATGACTGGTGCTGTTTCTAGTGGAGTCTCCTGCCGAATGACAGTGTGGATAATTGCTGGCATTTTTGCATTTGTTATATTCCTCTGTTAGGCTGCAAGTACGGATAAGTATATTTATTGTTAAACAGAGTGTGAGAGCACGTATGGTGTGTGTGTGTGTGTGTGTGTGTGTGTGTGTGTGTGTGTGTGTGTGTGTGTGTGTGTGTGTGTGAGACAGACAGGCAAGAAAAGAGAGAGCGTGCATAAGAATTTTATTTTTTATTTTGTCATATTAAGATGTTCTGCTGTTTGTTCTGCTGCTTCGTCTGCTCTACATTTTTGTTTTTCAAGTTCAAGGTACCAGTTGAAAAATTCTGTATTCAAGAGAAACTGTAGCGAGAGATTTCTCACTCCAAAAGTATAGCTAGTTGTAGTGGTTAGTGTTATCGCCTCACAGCACGTTCACCTGTTCGATTCTCGCCTGGGGTGTTTCCTGTGTGGAGTCTGCATGTACTTCCAGCCTAAAAGCATTACAAAGCAAAGCTTGTTTAGTTTGTATTGTCAAAATCTCTCTTCTGTTTTCATTTGTTTTGCTGTGCCATGCCTGCTACTTCATTTGCTCTACAGTTTTTTTTTTTTTAAAGTAACCCCGAAGGTTTCTTTAGTCAGGAGAAATCAAATGCGAGTAGGAGTGAGCAATAAGTAATAACATGTTCCAGTGGTTAGCGTTATCGCCTCCCAGCATGTGGTTCTCCAGTTCGATTCTCGGCCGGTGTGTTCTCTGTGCGGAGTTTGCACATTTGGATTTGACGTATATTTTATTTGGCTGTAAAATGTTCATGAACATGAGTTGGTAGAGCTGATGTGAAGCATTTATTAATGAGTTTGAACTTTGTATCATGCATCACTGTTCTCCTCTGAATTCTTATTTGCCGCTTTCTCTGAGTGAATAATCTTGTAGGACTAGAAGGCTGAAGATGTCTGTGTTCCAAAATAATGTAGTCGATGGCTATTACAGTTTGATTGTCCATATAATTTCAGGATGGTTATGTTGAAAAGCTTGTGAGAATTTTTGCATGCAGGAGTTAACAGCAGAATGTAAACTTGGTTCTTTGTGGTGTACGTATGTTGATTTAATGCTGGAAGAAGGTCTGAAGGAGTAGATGTGTGTAAATCAGGCCAAATACTGGTTAAATATGAGGCAATAAGGGGTCTTAACTTAGTCTCATGCAGGTAAATGAGATGATGACTTGTGACACAGGCTTGCTGCTCAGAAATAAGGAAAATTCAATGTTATGGTTTTCTGAATCTAGGTGCTGAAGTTCTGAAGGAGAAAACTGATGCTGTGTTCAGCAATCTTTTAATACAGTGGCATACATGTGGAAAAGTTAGAGCGTTCTGGGCAAGTAAGTGATAACTAATTGAAGTTAGAAGATGGACAGGCAAAATGGTTGGGATATGGGTGGTAAATGGATGGAGAAGACTTAGTCTCTGGTAGACTTAACAGACCAAAAGATCTGTTTCTGTCAGTATCTTCATATATATGTATGATATTGTTTGGTCTGGTTGTACTGCCTTACTGAAAATTTTTCAGGGTGAAGACCAAGTTTATCATTTTTGTTAAATTTGTATTATTGTGTTTATTTTATGCTTGGACCCATATTTTATTTATTTATTTATTTTACATTTGGTGGCTAAAGGAACAGAGTATTTTGTGTAGGAGGTTGCAGGCACTGGCCACCACCAAATAACAAAGAGGCCTTTTTAGCAGTGGGCATGCATTTGGGGCACATAAAATACATATACATGGTTGTTAGAATGGAGAGAGGTGGTATTCTATGTGTTTTGATGTAAGAAATTAATACACAAGTTATAAACATGAGAATGCACTGGGAACTAAGGTCGGGTGGCATGATGCCAGGGTAATCCTATGGGCTAGGCTTGTAAAGGCTCCAGGGCCATTAGCCTAGTACACACCTATAAACCTATGAATTAATACTGCACATTCAAATTTGCATCCCTACCTAGAGACAGAGAACATATGATGTTATGTTTAACCTAAGTGCAGAGGATTAGATACTCTTTTATCAAGTAGAGGGTCTGTCTCCACTGGTATTACTTTCCTACTCTTTTCCAGGTAGCATAAACTGTAGTATGTTATAGACCTCTGCATATGGTTCATGTGATAATGTCTACATGTGCAGTTGAATTCTAAGTACCAGGATATACCTCTTAAGTCTCACTAATCGTGTGTGTGTGTGTGTGTGTGTGTGTGTGTGTGTGTGTGTGTGTGTGTGTGTGTGTGTGTGTGTGTGTGTGTGTGTGTGTGTGTGTGTGTGTGTGTGTGTGTGTGTGTGTGTGTGTGTGTGTGTGTGAAAATGCCCCCACATAATACACCTGCTGGCTATAGGTGTTTAGGCTCAAACCCTGTACCTTTGCTTCAGGGTAAGAACAGTCTAAAGTCCCTAACCACCACCATTTCTGAACTTTGTTCAGATTTGCTTTTCTAATGGTTGTGAGCTTTGGTGAGAACTGAAGTTGTATTTCTCCCATTATTGTTTTTGATGTTTGTCCAGGTTTTTTGTGCTAAGGTGTGAAGTGAAAACTGAATTTGTATTCCCTCATTATTGGCGTTGTTAGCCCTCAACCTCCTAGCACAAAAAACCTGGACAATCTAAATGATAGCCATTAAGTTTGCCTTCCTATTTTTCAAACTGCTGATTTAGCATAGTGGTATGTTGCAATGACTATAGTGCATATGGTTCTGGGTTCAAGACATGCATGGTGATAACACAGCATTTTATTCTAGCAACTTTTCAAAATTATACAAGCAATGTTTAAAATGTGTCCCTGTCTTTTGGCTTTTGTCCCCCCCCCCCAATAAATGTTGGCTTTTTCCAGATTTCTTGTGCTGCAAAGTTCAGAGATACAGCTGAGTGTCAACATTTTACAAGGAGCTGAGAGCTGCAGGGGAACTTAAGTTTAGTGCTGCTTATGCGGAGTCTGCTTGTACTGTTAATAGCACAACAGGTAGTGTACTTGCTTTTGATGCAGAAGGCTGTGGGCTCTTTTCCCACAGTAGGTAGATGCATTGCTGATACTGTACTGTGTTTTAAAGGGGGGTGGGTGCTGTAGTCTGTTTTGGCGAAGATATCTAGTAGTAACTATGAACCTGTTATCAGTTTGCCATCCATTCCCTATTGCAATATTACTAGCATAAAATTGTTTTTAATGCAACATAGGCAATTTATTCCTCAAGGGTAACAGGCACATTATTTGTAGATGAAACCATGAAATATAAAGTTGTTTGCTAGCAGCAGCCTCTTCATTAGTTACAGATTTCTAATGTGGAATTATGTAGATAGCTTTTACTAGTTCAGAGATTGTGCATATTTACTGATACTGGTGGACTGTAGAAGTTTGAGTAGACTTTTATGATGGAAGGTGTCTCAAAGAGCACGTGTATGTTTCATGTGCAAGGGACCTATGACTTGAAAACAGCCCAAAATTAATCTTTATCTGCCACTAGCAAAATGTATTTTCTTTGAATGTGGGTTTCAATGCTGTTTCAATGAATGTGAGTTTCAAGGGCAGAGAAGTTTTAATGCTAAGTCTAGTTTCATTGTGAGACTGCATTGCTTTGTTTAGCAGATATTTATTGGTGTTCGTGCTGTAAAATGCAAAATAAAACTTTTTCTGGCAAATAATTTAGGAATGAAGTCACTAAATATCTGGCAAATAATTTAGGAATGAAGTCACTAAATAATGATCGACGTTAAGTTTCAGACGTCATAATCTTCAGAAAAATGCATGCTAAAGCAAGACCTGATATTCTAGCAACTGTCTTAAGTTTATACAAGGTCAATTTTTAGCACTGTTTGTATGTTCCCCAATATATTTGGCCTTGTCCAGATTTCCTGCATTAAGAGGTTGAGAGGTATGTGCAAATAAATCGCTTTATAGAATTAGAAATATCCAAACCTCTCAACTGTCCCCAATTTTGGCTCAAAATGTTGCTCTCCCCCTAATAATCTCTCCGCAAAATAGCAATTTTGGAAGAAAATGCAGAGGGTTTACTTCACTTTTATAAATAACTGTAATGATCAGAGTTATAGATTACTTTTATTTCAGAAATGCATGTAGATTCTCTAATTTTGTCAGCTGCTCTAAGTTAACTGTGCTCATATTAAAATGGTGTCCCTTCTTTGACAGGTTCCCAGCTGTATTGTCTGGCAATTTTATATTTTTGCATCACATTTTTGGTCCGTTTTTCATAAAATTGTGGTTTTCTGGCAAATTAGTGGCAAATTGTTAAAGACTGAAGTTAGAAAATAATGGCAGACATTTGAGTTTCAGATTTCATACCTTTCAGAAAATTCGTACTAATGCAAGACCAACTACTATTCTATTATCTTTCTAAGTTTATAAGAGCAATATTTAAAAAAATGTCCTTATTTTTGGGCCTTTGCCTCAGTTTTATTTATGAGTTTGTTGCTCTAAGAGGTTGAGAGGTGTGTGTGTGTGTGTGTGTGTGTGTGTGTGTGTGTGTGTGTGTGTGTGTGTGTGTGTGTGGTAGGTAGCATACCTCTCAACTGTCCAAATTTTGCAGAATGTCCAGATTTTTGCACCATATTTTTTGTCTGTTCCTCATAAATTTTGTGATTTTTTAGAAAACCATTTGAAGGCTGAAGTTGCTAAATAATGGCAGACATTTGAGTTTCAGACTTCATGTCCTTTAGAAAAATTCATACTAGCACAAATCCTGTTATTCTAGCAAGTTTCTCATACTAGCACAGATCCTGTTATTCCAGCAACTTTCTAAGTTCACAAGAGCATTATTTAATATATGTCCCTGTTTATTTTAGGCTTTGTCCATATTTCTTGCACTAAGAGTTAGGTAGGGGTGTGTGTGTGAATGAAACATCCTAGTTAGGGGTAGCAGGTGGTTAGTAATTTACTCAAGCTCAAAACCTGTACCTTAGTTACAGAAAACAAAAGCATAAATTCTCTACCCCAACTACCATGCTGCATTTTTCAAAGAACTGACATTTCAGGTTAATTTTCAATTCAAGGAACCGAGTTTGAGTGAATTTATATTATATTACTGAAGAGGCATTACAGCGAATGCCTCTTCATCGACACTAAAAGAGCGAACCGTGAATTACGAGAATGGCCGTAGATTGGCTGGGGAGGGGGTGGTAGCAGTTTGAGAGCTGTGAGTACAAATTTGAAAATCCTAGCTACACCCCTGTGCAGGATTAGTGTAACCTGCAGAAATGTACTCGGTTAGTAACCGAGTACATTTCTGCAAACTACAAAACAGAGCCATGACAGCTCCAAATAAAGGGTGTATATAATGTGGAAAGCATGCCAATGGCCAAATATATGGCCATTGGCATGGAAAACAGTTTCAAAAATAAAAAAAAAATAACTTTTATTTTTTTGTTTGGCCGATTTCGGGCATTTATGCATAGGGCAGTGGCGTGCAAACGGGATTGGCCCAAAGATAAAACTAAAACTTTGAAAACAGCTTTTTCTGCAAAATCACAATTTTGTCATTATAATCAATGGCAGGCAGAAGACAACAAGGCCAGCGAATAGGGGTTGCTAAGGGGGAGTCTCAGTGTCAGACTTGTAACTAGGCATTAGCAGGCAATTCTATGCAAATGAGGGGAATGATCCTGAATCACAGATTTCCCCTCATGGCTAGCCTGCACCCAAACGTGTAGGTGCAGAAAAACCATGGAGCAAGACTAAGAGTTAGCTGACATCATATAGGGGTGTGTCAGGCATGCTGTAAGCTTATTGGAGCTCTGTGGCTCGGGTTTGCCCTTAGCTTAGCAGAGCTAAGGAAGGCGGTGTGTCTGAAGCTGCCAAGCACACTTTACATTGCCTAAATTGGTATGTGTGCTGCGCACTGGGTTTAAACAAAAAATAAATAAATAAATAAAACCAGGAAATAGCAGCTCCATTCACATGTGAGCTCTGGGTTTGTGTGGCACATCTCGGGGCTTAAACAGAAAGGCAATGGGAAGGGAAGACAGCAGTAGGAAGGTAATCAAGGAGAACTAGCATAGCTGGCAGGTGAAATGTATCAGAATCAGCCAATTACACAGGCAGCAGCTCAGTCCAGCCCAGCACACTACTATAAACTATGCAAATACCTTTCCCTCTATTTTTACCCACAAAATCTACACCACTGGTGTACACAAATGGGGTAATTTTACCCAACAAAAGCAACAAAATGATAGGGGCTGCATTTGCTCTCATAAATCAACATGTGAAAAAGGCTGAGGATGGTGAGGATGAGACTGCTGATGACCAAGCCACAGTGAGGAGAAGAAGGTGTACAGAGCCAGGGTAACCTACCAGGGGCTACATGATTTTCAGATAGTGGAGTGCTATAGGGTGTAGAGGGACCTCCTACAGCAAATTTTTGAGCTGTGCTGGTCACTCCTCACACACACAACCAACAGAGGGGCACCCATCCCAGTGGATACCAAGGTATGTGTAGGCTTAAGAATACTAGCCACAGGTACCTTCCAAAGGCCAACTGGGGATATCATGGGGATCTCACAGGCATCAGCATCCAGAGTACTCCACCAATTCCTGGATGCCATGTCAGCACATGCTGGTGAGCACAAATATTTCCTCAACACCCATGAGGCATTGACTAGCAATATGCATCTTTTCCACCAAATAGCAGAATACCCTGAGGTAGTGGGTGCTATAGACTGCATGCACATACATGTCAAAGCACCACCCGGTGAGTGGGGTATAGTCTACATAAACTGCAAGGGCTTCCCCTCTATCAACTGCCAAGTTGTGTGTGATGCCCAGGGCATTATAATGAATGTGTGTGCTGGCAGCCTTGGAAGCTATCACAACTCCCACATCTGGCACATGATGCAGCTGTACCAGAGATTTGCGAATGGGGACATCTCATATGGCCACCTAGTGGTGGATGCTGGTTACGCATTGGAGCCATGGCTGATGGCACCCATCAGAAATGCACACACACCCGAACAAGAACTCCATAATGCGGCACATGCACAGACCAGAATCATAATAGAGCATGTGTTTGGGATGCTCAAGTCATGGTTCTGGTGCCTGGACATATCCGGTGGAGACATGCAGTACTTACCAGCTACATTTACCCAAATTGTCATTGTATGTGCCATGCTGCACAATATGATCCTGCGGAAACAGCTGCAGCGGGAACAGCATGGGGCAGGGCCACACTGCCCCCCACCATTGCCAAGGCCTGCACAGGCACAGAGTGACTTTTAAGAGGAACAATCTGAGCCTGCCCCAGTAGGCAGAAGGAGGTGTGCCCAGTATGCTCAGGCCTTTTCAACGAGGCAATGCAAAGCACATACACTGACACGGTAGGAACCCAGGGAATGAAACCTCACTTCGACTCTCACATTCAGTAAAAGGGATGCCAAACATGACACTATGTGTGCTTAACCATGTATAGGGAGTGTACTATGTGCATCTGACATAGTCAGCCCTCCAGCACCATCCTCAATACTGGCACAGCCACAAGGTAAGTCACGCTCACTGTCAATTGCTGTATGTTCTGCTACCTGTATTTATGGTATGGATGTGAGCATGTTAGGGAATTGGGTGGCTGAATGGGATGCCAGCAGATAGTAGACATCTATATCGGCAGCATGAAATCCTTAACAAATACTGGTGTCAACATAGTAGGCAGTACAAGACAAGGTGACAAAACCCACTGCAGGACATGTGGTGGGCCAAATGTGTGTCCATAGGATACACACATGCATGTCAGTGAGGCTCAAATACAAAACAACAGTCTCAGCCAGCAGGACAGGTATGGACAAACACAAAGAAAGGCTGTGCTAAGGCCTCTGATTGATGGCTATGGACAACAGCCCTCCTTCAGACCTACACAGACAGACTACAACAGGTCAGGCAGTGGGATGTTAGTTCTGAAGGGTAAGAAGTCTGAAATTGAAATGTAGGTCAATAAAACCTAATAACTGTAGTACACTGATATGCCTCTAGTCTACATGATAGGTCAGAATACAGAATGAAATGGAGTACCTGACATACCAGTACAGTCATACCAACTGTTTACAGTAACATTCATGTGTAGGTTTAATAACAGTGGAGCACAGATTACCTGACCTGGCCAAAGTATCAGGATTGTAGCATGTGTACAATATGCAGAGCTCTATGTGTCAGGCTGATGTGTGTTGTATATTGTGTGAAAGTGGTCAGCATGTAGGCATGGAGGGTTGTGTCCTGGTGGCCAGTGGCCAGTACTGTTGATGACAGGGCCAAGTTCTCACAACTGCAGTGCCAAACACAATGCATTCCAGCAAGACACATTCCAGCAGTAACCCATACTAATTGTTTGGATGTAATACCTGTTCCCATCTGAAAGATGGACATGGCATGAATGTGGGCCCAGACATACAAACAGTACACAGGTGGAAGTATCCTAGACAGAGAGTGTATAAAATGTTACTGTCAAATGGACACACCTTTGGAATTGTGCATACAGGTTAGCAGCACATTAGATGGCTGATTAGTATGGAATATTGATGTCGTCAGGCCAAACACTGGCTGACCACAAAAGGCACAGGTATGAAGTACTGAGAAACTGCTGATGTCCTTGCACAAGCCAGCATAAGTGGAATGCCCCACATATATCTGTGAGTTAGCCGCAAGTAGCTTTGATAGCATACATGCACCCAGCTCACCCCACCATTAGCCACAGATACCTCACAGGTCTTATCCCTGCTGTTGGGAATGAGTACAATATGACCCCCACCTCTGTATGGGAATAGCCACAGAATGCAGCATGCTGAAGAGGTGTCCCATGCAGGTGTGTCCCTAGCTGTAAGCAGCACCCTGCCAGCATCCACACCAATGGGTCAATAAGGACAGGGTGCTGGCAGGGTGCTGCTTACAGCACCCTACCTGCATCCACACCAATGGATCAATAAGGACAGAAACTATTCACATTAACACCTTGCACACCTACATTGTCACCCCAGGGGATTATAATGGCTTGCAGCCTGGGACTGTAGGAGTGACACAATGCACTTGGCTGATACAGATGGCCTGTATCACTACCAAATGCCCTACAGTTTTCTGTCAAAGGCCTGTGTCTCACCCATACTGCCAGTGTATGTTATCTCATGGACTCACAAATAACAACATAACACAATCCACAGAATACAAATGCAAGGCCATGTTGACAAATCCCAGTAGTATGTCCACCATGTCCTACTTCATGAACTGTTGATCAACCACTACATACTGCTGGGATGAAGTGATAACTATAGGGATACTTATCAGATAACATTTGCATAATGTTCGGAAGAGGATAGACTAACAGAGGAGGGAGTAGAAGCATGGATGCCATGGAGTGTGTGAAGTCTGAAACTCAGATGTGTGCACATACTATCCATGCCTGCAAACACAGGAATGGGTGGCTACAAACCTGCTCATAAACCCCAATATGAAGGGGTAATGACCAGAAATATGAGCCCTGCCTCTGGGTAACCTGTGTGAATCTGTACAGTTGTGAGGTATGGTCACAACAGGATATGGCCATACTGTCACGTCAATGGATGTACAAGCATAGGATCTTCAGCCACCACAGTACCAAGGTGCTGAACCATTTACACAGACCCATCAGCAAGTGTCTGCAGCTCCCCCTCCGGAATGGCATGATTGTGCAAGAATATGTAGTCTGTAGACCACAATACTGGACACAGCTTCATTCATCTTGTGTTCCCCAGGAAATTACTGCAAGCAAATATGTATACCTGCCAGTAGTTGATGACATAAAACATCACAGTGTAAAGCACTACATTTGTCTGAATATCTCTGCTAACACCAAAACCATGTAGCAGAAGAAGCACAGACACAATTAGTATTCCACTATCCTTTGCCTATTGTGATCCCATATTATCAACCGATCTACAGATATCCTGCAGAAACAGGTTGCTAGCTGTAGGTCCAGAACACAAAAGCCTGCACTGGAGTACAACTTACCTGGAATGGATTCACACATTCAATACAGAAGGTCATACTGGGCTTACTCCCACACTTACAGAAATGAAGCCCATGTCTGGCAATGACAGTGAACTATACATATCTGACAGTCTCAGATGTTTGTGCACACACTCCACATTGCACACCAGTCATGCTTTGCCCACACATCAGATAAGAATACACACATATATTCATGGAAAACACACTATAATAGGCCAAACTTACACATATATAGATGTGTAGAAGAGAGTAACAGACAGTGACAAAGAGCTTCCCATCATGAGGCCTGTCCCACCAAGCACACATCCAATTGGCTAAAACCACATGATGTGCAAATGTCAATCACGGTAGACATTTGCCTCTGGTATCCCTCAGCAATGTAGTGTCTGTAGTGCTTGTCATAACTGTGTAACATGACTGTATAAGTCAATATTCATATAGCAGTTGTATATACGTTCCTGTCAAATGTAAACCTGGGTGTGACTGAATGTTGTGTGTGTGCTTCCAGATGAATGGTTTATGGCCCATTCACACACACTGCACTCCCCATTTCCCTACTTTGGCAAGCCTGCTGATGTCATTAACCTTGAAATACACCTTTGGGGATGAAGTAGCCCCATAAGCTCCGTGGCATGTGCCATAGCTGTGTAATGCTATACTATGATGTACTAGTTAGGTAGGAGTTCTAATCCTAGAAATGGAGACTGTGTGTGTGTGTGTGTGTGTGTGTGTGTGTGTGTGTGTGTGTGTGTGTGTGTGTGTGTGTGTGTGTGTGTGTGTGTGTGTGTGTGTGTGAGTGTGTGTGTGTGTGTGTGTGTATGTGTGTGTGTGTAGGGGGTCAATGCGTTTGAGGCCATTCACAGTCAATACACTTTCCATTTCCCTACTTTTGCAAACCTGCTGATGTCATTCACCTTGAAATACACCTATGGGGAATAAATAGTCCTGTAACCTCTGTGGCACATGCGATAAATGCAATACACTGTAATAGGAATACACACCTAGATAGGGGTCTGAATCTCAGCACTGTCAAGTGTGTGTCTGTCATCAGAATCTTGTGTAGAGGTAGCTGCGGTTGTGTAATAACAGGACTCATTGTGGGGTGGGTTTTGCAAATTTCTCATATGGAAGACCTATTATATGTCACAATGTCCACCTTACAAGGACAACAGATGTCAAACAGCAGAGAGGCTGGTGTAGACAATCCATACCCCTACATGTGACAATATGGATTGGGGAACAATATAGGCAACCCTTATATTACCCAGAGAACACTCTCCACCCAGGTCTCATACACAAACACACTTGGCTAGGCAACAACCACTATGTTGGTAGTTCCCTGCCTATTGCCCACAAATAGTAACCATGGTGTGATTGTAGTGGACTACAGAGGACATGGCACCCTGTTCCATCCCTACAATAGGCAAATAATTGCTTACAGTGGTCCTTTGCTATGTTCCCCACTGGATGCCTGCAACAACTGTAGAGTCAGCAAATGTAACCCACAAAGGAAATACCATGCATTATACACATGCCCTGTAGGGACAGGTGCCACTAACACCAGTGAATACCTGTATCATGCTGTCAGTGTAGGGGCAGGATCAACCTGAGTTCCATTGCCAGTTCTCACCACATGAGGTCAGGAATGCCACATCAGTTGATAACAATCTGTCAACACAACATGCCCCAGACACCTCAGGTACACATCCACATGTCACAGAACATGCATGTGGGACATGTGCACATCCCAGACACTGTCTATATTATGGAATATAGAACACATACATGGCAAGCATTCCACAGCACTGGCCACCCACAATAGTAACCCAGATGAGTCGATGGTGAATACAATACCCACCTGTGTGGGGCAATCCGGGGACTACACCCCTGAGCCACACTGCAAACCATTGTCATGTGGCCTGATGCCAAGGTATACCCTTTGCCTAGCCTTGTACATCCTTCTGGCACAGTCAACCACTACACATCCGTGAAGCAATGAACCCATGCTTGTCAGTACTGGCAAACCTGTGTCTGTGTGTGTGTGGAGTGTAAAGATTTGGAAGCCATTCACACTCACTACACCTCGCATTGCCCTACTGAAGCATGCTTTCTGTCAGTCACCTTGACATATTATTTGCCCATATATCAGCCTGATAACCTCCGTGGTGCATGTAATAACTGTGTAATACTGTAGTGTAGCAAACTAGTTAGTTAAGAATTCTAATCCTGACCCTGCCAACTGTGATAATGTGTGTGAGTCCCTGAGAGAGTGTGGTTGTGTCGTTCTTGACACCTGCTTTTGTGGTAAAGGCACATGAACTACACTTACCTTATCCCTCCTTTACCATTGTTGTTGATGTCACTCACCTTCAAAGATACCTTTGTACAGCTCTCCAACATATAAGCTCTGTGGCTCAAGCAATAACTGCATAAAAATGTAATAGCAATACATAGCCAGGCAGGAGTTTGAAACCCTGTACTGGTAAGTGTATGACACAAGCATGCTTATCTCTTACTCTTCTACCCCCTTACTTTATCTCTCTCATCTGGTGGATGTGGAAAACTGCACCTGCTTTGCTTAGGCAGCAGCTTGTGTTTTGTAAGTGATGCTCATGATCAGCTGATGGCCTGTGCACGAATTGCAGTCCCCCACTAGCTGATTGCACGTGGAACAGCTGTGGTAACATTCCCATAGCCAGTTGCATGGAAACACAGTCCTATAACTAGGAACATCATGTGGGTGTTGGCCCTTTTCATTTACTGTGAGTAGGACTTCATGTCGGTGTTTGGCAAACAACATCACAGAGGGTAGTGGGATATACCTCTAACAACATACACTGTGGAGACAGGCCAACAAACAGGAGGGGAATGTTCCAGACATGAGGACAGAATGTAAGTATTGCTCCTCTACATTTGAAGTAATGTTGGTTTAACAAGGTTTGTGTGGATATGGCTGCTCTACATGATTTAATACCTGCCATTACAGTGTTATGTGGTTGAGGAAGCTCTCACTTGCAGGGCTATCTACAGACTGGCCAGTGTTTGGAGTCTTACATGTGTTGTGTTACTCACAGATGACCTATGTTTAGAAATGCAGTAGCATAGTCTGAGGATTGCAGTCAGTACATGGTGGCAGCCATGAGAGTTACTGACTTCATATCCCTCAGAAGACATATGCCAGAACAAACCCTGTTACACCAGTAAATGTATGAGTTTATCAAAGCAACATGTCAATATTGACCATGTGTTTGTGCCTCCAGCCACAAATCCATCAACCTTTGTACATATGTCATGCAGTAAGAGGTGCATATGTTCAGTACACCATTATTTATTGATATCCTACCTGATAACAAGCCAGTGAGATATCAGACTGCTAAACATGTTATGTATAGTAGGGCTTATATTTGAGGACAAAACCTGGACATTCTGTTGTAGTGTGTACAGTAGTGAGGTCTGTGTACTTATGCTGATTATTGACAGTGTGCATTGCAAATATGTACCTTGGCTTGTGTACAGACTGTGGAAGATGTCATTGTTCTTGGTCCTATTCTATCTGTTTTTGCATGCTGCTCCACTGTATGGTACCCTATTGGCATACATATTTGTAGGGCCAAACCCACACATCTCCCATACCACAGTCAGGCATCGGAATACAATATGTATTGGCCCAGTATATTTAGGGTAGTGTGTGAGTGGCACATATGAGGATGGTGTTGATCAGACAGTCCATATACTGTAATATTAAGCACACTTACCATAAGTGGCTGTGGCTGTGTTCAGATTGTTTGTGGGTATGCGCTTTCACACAGGTGTCTGTTACTTCATGCAGTTACATGCCTGTAGAGCATGCTATATTTGCAGGTACATGTGTATTCCCCCATAAGAAATGTAGGCCAGTGTTGTGGCAGTCTGCCTGTAGTTTGCACAGTGCTTTGTGACATGCGTAGCAGCTCAGTGTACTTACCCAGTGTGAAGTTATGTCCAGATATTTGTCAAATGTACTCCTTCGAGGCCACCATAACTGTTGTGTATTTCTGACAAAACAGTGGGATGCTGTACAGATGTATGTCATTAACTAGTGGATAGTATGTGGGCTTGTGACCTCTGCTCCTCTGGTTATTATGTGTCATAACAGACAGGAGTGCGTGAATGCATAAACTGTGTGAGCATATCTATTCCAGTATTTACATGACATACCCATTTACATGGCTGTTAACATCCACTTTGTCAGGCTTGGTCCACACGTCTTGCACTAAGGGGTTCTGTGTATGCCTCTGGACTGACCTGAGTGTGTCAGACTGTCCACATTTATTGGTCATATCTCTGCTGTATTCCACAGGACCATTACTGAGATATCTCTGGAATTGTACTATGATGATCTTAGGATGTCTGTCAGTAACTGGTGGCATACATGTCAATATCAGATGTGACTTCCCACACACAACATTTCTGTTAAGACAGCCTCTGTTACAGTTGCAACAGTCTACATTTTATACCTGCAATACTTACATGACATCCCCTTGCACTAAGAGGTTGCGACTATTGGTGCTGAGGTATGACTCCACTACATGTTCTGGACATATGTTAAACATATCTGTATATATGTAGACACATATATATATATATATATATATATATATATATATATATATATATATATATATATAAAACAAACTCAAAACCAGATAAAAAAATGAAACAAACACCAGTGTAAACAATAAATCCAAACACAGGACCATAAATGAGTTTGTAGTTAAGCACTTTCACTCACTTTAATCAACATGAGCTTCTTCAGAACAAACATTTTTCCCTTTCCAAATGCATTCATAAACTGTTGTCAATTATATCACATGACATTCTTAAAGGACTCTAACTTCATATAGAAAAATAAAAAATAAAACATAAATAAAATAATCAATTTCAATGAATATGTAGACACAATAATCTAATGTGATGTATTATAATACATGCAGTGTTGAATATAGCAATAACCCACGCCTGGGTGTGGGTAATGCTAAATTTACCCACGGTTGGCGTGGTTTGGTCCCGAGCCCGGACCAAACAAAGCCAACCGTGGGTAAATTTAGCATTACCACACCCAGAAGTGGGTTATTGCTATTATACCATGACATTATTTAAGAAAAGAAACTGTTACTTTTCTTAAATAATGGCATAGTATAATGCCTGTTTACTGCCCTTCCGCAGATGTCTGGCATCCGCGGCAGTTCTGATGTACTGCGTGCCTGCGCAGTACATCAGAGTTGAGCAAAAGCAACGAGAAAGCAAGATCTCCGTTGCTTTTAGTCTCGCTATGTTAAATGAGTTTAACATAGCGAGACAGTATTAAAATAAGCAACAGTCATCTCCTTTGCTTATTTTAAAACTGTCTCGCCATGTTAAACTCATTTAACATAGTGAGACATAAAAAGCAACGGAGATCTTGCTTTCTCCGTTGCTTTTAAACATTGTTCGCTATGTTAAATGGGTTTAACATGGCGAGACAGTTTAAAATAAGCAACGGAGATCTCCGTTGCTTATTTTAAAGCTGTCTCGCCATGTTAAACCCATTTAACATAGCGAGACAGTGTTTTAAAAAAACGAGTTATACTAATGGAAAAAAGTCCGGGCGACCGGACCTTTTTCCATTAGTATAACTCGATTTACAACGGGCACGCTGGCCAATCAGCATGCACGTTTTGGGGGGGTAATGGTATAATAATAAATAAAACACATATCACTTGTACACTAAAAAAGTTAATAGGTAGTCCACCTAGTAAACTACCTATTTCTAGCCATTGTTAAAAAACATTTAATGTTAATGGTACCATTAAGGCCAGGAGTTTCGTCAGCAACCAAAACTATTTGCCACAAACTTTCTCTACATTCTAAGAAAGTCTTATAGCCACCTGTAAACAAATTGGAATTCAACTTTTCTAGTACAAAAAAAGAAAATTTCTTGAAAAGTGGACATTCTGTTGCATGTACTGCCAAAGCATTGGTTCCGTCCCTTTTTCTAATGGCTAAAACGTGCTCATATATTCTCTTATGTAAAGCTCTAATAGTTTTACCAACATAAAATTTGTCGCATGTGTCACAGGTAGCACAATAAACAGCATTGGTGGTGTTACAGGTGTATTGGTCCTTAGCCCAGAACCTTCTCCCTATGTGTTTAAATTCTATACTGGACACATTGCTCATGAATCTGCATTGTTTACATTTTCCACAAGAAAAACTGCCAGCAAGCCTAGATGTAGAGTTCCAAGCTATCATTTTGTTATTATTCTCTAAAATGCGCTTAATGCTGGTAGTCTTCTTGTAGGAAAAATGTGGTCTTACACCCAAAATCTCTATGAGTTCAGTATTTCACATGATAACCTTCCAATGATCTAATAAAATTCTCTGACAGTAGTCTCTCCTTTGATAATCATATCGCCACAGTAGTCAGGAAATCCTTCTACGTGGCACACCTCATCACAAAAGGTTTCTCATCCAGAAAAAAAGAGGTAATTGTTCCACTCTACTCATCACTCATTAGACCCATTATAGAGTACAACACCCCTTTTGGTATGTACCTCACAAGACATCTGCAACAACTGAAAAGGCCACAGAAATACCTCACAAAGAGGATTACCAGCCTCAAACAGATGCCCTACGCAGACCGTCTCAAAAAACTCCAGCTTTACTCCGTTGCATATTGCCTACTCAGAGGTGATCTCTGTCTAACATACAAAGTTATGTCAAACCCAGAGCTGTTGGACATGCTCCACTTAAAGAAACCCCAATCCCTCCGAGCTACATGCTCTAGGGACATAAACCTTGTCACCACAATAAACAGAACATGCCGGAGGGATAGATTCCTGTCCCAGAGACTTCCCATACTCTGGAATAAACTACCTATCTATATCAAACAAAGCTCCTCGTTAGCACTCTTCAAGAAAAATCTTGATGACTGGATGGGAAATAGGAAATTCACCCCGGGGATCACCTCTGTGGCTCTGTTCAACAGTGGAACAGGAAAATATTTTTCTTGGGTGGCAAAAGCCAGGGTACCTTTTTGGCTGGGCTTGTATAGGCCCCAGGGCCAATAGCTTAGTACCTACCTATGAACCTATGAATCTATGAACCTATGATGTAAACCATCTTATTACATATTAGTATGGGAAAAGCTAAAGAAAAACTGGAAGAGTCTTTACACTGAACACTTAAGGACACTCCCTTAAGGGTGTCCTTAATACTTAAAATGGGACAAGCAGAAGTGTTTCTAAGTGCCAATACTTCCTGAATAATCTTCTTGAACCAGACTAAATAATAGCCTCTCTCTAGATAGAATTGTGTCAATCTGTCTACCTCATGTAGAAAAACAGAATATTCAGTTGTCAACCTACTGAGGCATATAAATTGACCTTTTATCACTCCACTCTTCATATGGACAGGATGTAATCTTTCCCTGTGTAGATACTGTTTGACAAAGGTAGTCTTCCTAAATATTTGACTCTTGAAATTCAAAGAACCAATGTCAAAAGTTAAATGAAGGTCTAAAAAGTCTATAGACTCACCAAACCTCCAACAGTGAATTTAAGAAAGGTGGTACTACAGTTCAGATGCTCCACAAAGGATAGAAAGCTACCATAATTGCCCTTCCAGAGAAAGATCAAGTCATCTATATAATGCCTATAGAACAAAATATTGTCTAAAAAAGGCAAACATAGAGAAATCTTTACTCCCAGTGGGCCATGACAATGTTAGCAAAAGATGGAGCTACTCTGGACCCCATGGCAACACCTGATGTCTGCTGAAAGAAACTACTACCAAATTTGAAAAAAATTGTTGGTGAGAACCAGCTCCATAAGGGTACAAACAGTATTAACTGTATTGTTCCCAAAAGATGTGTGCTGTGTCAAGTATTCTCTCAGGTATTCTAAACCTACCTCCTGATCTATACTTGTGTATAGGGAAGTGACATCTAAACTGGCAAAGAAAAAGACTTCAGAAACCTCAAATTCACTTAATAATTCTAGCAAATGCCAAGAATCACGCAGATAAAACTTTGATTTCTGAACCACTGGATTAAGTATATTGTCTAGCCAAATGGCAATAGGCTCAGTTTTTGAATGAGCTGCTGACACTATAGGTCTAAAAGGAGGGCTAACACGGTCCTTGTGTACCTTGGGAATACCAAACAGGACAGCCATTTTAGGGTATTCAACCTGTAAGAACCTGTACGTGTCAAAATCTATGCTAATCTCACAAAATAAATCAAATAGCATTGTGTCTAACCTTTGAAAGCAGTTAAGAATAAATTCACTAGTAACTTCTTTATAGCAGTTGTCATCATTGAGTAAGGTTATCATAGCTAATTCATATTCTGCAGCCTTCATGACAACTAATGAGTCCACCTTGTCAGCTTTCATAACTCTAACTACGTTGTTGTTACTCAAATCATGAAGAGCCTTTCTTTCTCCTTCTGGCAAATTAGAAACATAAGATCCTACTCTCAAAGTTTTGAAATGTCTTTCACAAAGTGTACCAAAGTGTACCAAAGACTTGAATGAAGTGACGTGACAATTTACAAGAAAAATAGTACTTATAATCCTGCTTTAAATTCTATCATTCAAGTCTTTGGTATACTTTGTGAAAGACAGTTTAGAACTTTGAGAGTAGGATCTTATGTTTCTAATTTGCCAGAAGGAGAAAGAAAGGCTCATTTTGATTTGAGTAACAACAAAGATGT
>NC_056725.1:1195399566-1195452066 GCF_019279795.1 Protopterus annectens | reverse complement strand
TACTGATCAGGGATGTCTTTCCTTCTTGGGATTTGCTTTTTTTCTGAACTAGTTTCCTCCTCCTATTGTATAACCTGTTTATGGCAGGGCTCCACCAGACTGGTTTCTTTCTCTTAGGGGAGTGAGTCTTGGTCTTGCTAGGGATGGCACGATCCATGCATCCTTGTAGGTGCTCATAGAGTGCAATTGTAAAGGATTCTGCATCTTGGGCAGTGTTGTCCTTTAGCATGGGGGCTGTGAAACTCACCACCTCTGCTTTAAGTAAGGTGAAGTCTGCTTTAGAAAAGTTTTTCACTGTGGTTTCCTTGGTTGGGGGTGGTGGTGGGGTGTGGACATCCATGGTGATTAGTTTATGGTCTGATCTAACCAGTGACGGGTTGACCACCGGTACGGAACACCTGCCACCCATGCTGGTGATGACCAGGTCCAATATGTTGTGGCCTCTGGTAGGGGAGTTTACCAGATGATCCAGGGCATTTGAGTTGATAAATTCCAGGAACCGCTGAGCTTGGGAGTTTGTACTCAAGTAGTTTTCCCAGTTAATGGTAGGGTAATTGAAATCGCCCAATATCATGGTGTTCGCTAGGACCTTCATGTTTTCCAGTGTCTCCATAAAGGCAGAGTGGTGGTTCTGGGTCATGGAGGGTGATCTGTAGCAGGCCACAATTTGCATTGCAGATTTGCCCGATGTTAGTTGCACATGGATGATCTCAGAGGTATCATGCTGCACCACTAACCTGGAGGTGTGAGTATCCTTGATGAATATGGATACACCCCCTCCTTTTGTGTTTCGCTCCTTGTTCTGTGGCCAAAATGTGTGGTATGAGTGGTAGCCCAGTAGTGCTGGAGTACTCTCTGGAGCTTTGAACCAGGTTTGAGTTACTGCACAGATGTCGACATTCTCCATACTTAGGAGTGCTTCGAGTGCATGCATTTTGAGATTTAAACTCCTGGCGTTGAGTAGCATAACCCTCATTTTTTACTTAGGTTCATAGGTTCATAGATTAGTACTAAGCTAACTGCCCTTGCGAGCCATTTTAAGCCTAGCCAATTATCCCTTGTGAGACTCAAACCCTGCACCTTGTATTTGTAAGGCAAACACCTTAACCATCAGGCCGCCCTTGTGCTGTTTACGGTGGTGGGTTTGAATTTTGAGCATTTCCCAGAAAGGGCACTATGGGGGCAGCAAGAGCCTTGGCCAGTATTCAAAAGCCAAGGGGTGACAGGTCCAAGCCGTCTCTTGCGAAGCAACACAGCTTGTCGAGCATGTCATCTCAGGCTGACAAACACTGGATCCCCTTTGAATGACATCAGAAGCTTAGCCAATTGTTGAAACTGATATTTTTTTCTTTATACTGAGGTATCATTCTTGGTGAGGGCAGGATGCTATTTAGGGTCAGGGTCATACTCACCTGGGCTACATGATCAGAGAGCTCTTCCATGTCTCTTTTCATGTAGTCCAGGGAGGTACATCTCAGGTCATTCACACCAACATGAACAATGACAGAGTCATATTTGTACTTGTTCTGGAGTGACCTGAGTACTTGTGTTATGTGGCAGATTCTGGCTCTTGATAGGCAGCTAACAGTAACCTTCTCCTTGTCCAGCCTAGTGAGTGGGGCGTCAGTGTGCCTGATATTGAGTCACCTATTACTAGTGTGATAGTTATGTTATTTCACCTTAAGGGCTGTGATTGTGCAGCACATTGATTTTGTGTTTTATGTGTTGTCTGGTTTGTGACGGGACGTGCAGGTTTTGTGGGTGTTTGCTTTGGAGCTCTCTGATGCTTTTGCAGGTTTTTATTTAGAGCCTCCGAGTACGATTTTGTGTATTTATGTGTATTTTTTGCCAGTGCTGGTTTAGTAGGTCTATGTGAGGCTGGAGGTGTGGTGCAAGTGTTAACCTTCTCCTCATAACTGTCTGTTCCAGTCTTGGGTGGAGAGACCTTATCCTCCAGTTTGGCTGCATAATTGCATCTCTCGCATATGTTAGTGTTTTGTGGTAGGAGGAGAGGGCTGTCTGTGTACATGAGGCAGTTGTAATATTGCCTCAGGATACCCAGATTTACCAGCTGGACTGGAGAGTACACTTGAAGTTGCCCTTTGGTCATGCCTGAATAGTAGGGTGAGCTGCTTAGTCGCTTGGTTGGTGAGGGGTGGATAAAGAGCCTTGCCCTGCTGGGCAGTCAAGTGTCAGGGTATATTAGTGCTTGCTATTAGGTCTGAGCAAGTGCTGGACTGCAGGATGCTTTTGGAATGCTTAGGTTGAGAGTTAGATTAGTTTCATGTGAAAATCTGAAGAGGAGACTTAGTGGAGCCAGGAATAATTTAACCCTAGCTAACCAGTGCTGCCCAGCGCACAAAACCGTGCAAACGCGGTTTTTAAACTACTAACCTCTCGGCTGGAACCACTCCTCCAGGGACAGATGGCTGCTCAAAGTTACCCTCTCTCACAGGTGAACAGAGAAACTTTCCTCTATCCAAGTAAGGTATGGGCAACTTGGAAACTTGTAAAACAGCCCTGAATTCAGCACTAGCCTGAAAACTGGACTACACTAGCTTAGAAAGGTGAGAAACAAGACATTTTTTTTTAAAAAAGATAAGGCAAATACAGTAAAAAGTACACTTAAAACAGCTTTAAACGACTACAAGCGATCAGAAAAGGCTATTGCACGTTAGTGTGTAGCCTACAACAGTTAAACAATTTATTTAAACAAAAAACAACTTTTTAAAAGTGCAGGCAGTCAAATAAGTACAATATGTGAAAAAAACAAGCTTTTAAATCACAATAAGTGCTGGAAAATGAGCATTTAGGTGGAAAACAGTTAAGTACAGCAAAAAAATACAGAAAACTGATAATATATATATATATATATATATATATATATATATATATATATATATACATATATGATATATAAACATATATATATATATATATATATATATATATATATATATATACATGGAACTTTTGATCGAAAGAACAAAAGCCCGAATCCATTACCACTGAACACACTTTAACAAAAGCGCTTTCATCAAAAAAGCATTTTTGTTAAAGTATGTTAAAAAAAAACACAAAATCTACTTGAATGCAGGGGGGCTTTCGGTGAAAGATGCAGTCGAGCATCTGTATGGATCCCATATACATATATATATGTTGTTGTGTCTTTCGGCTTCTCCCGGTTAGTGGTCGCCACATTGGAACTCTGGTCCGCTAATGATTGGCAGTAGATTTTTACATGCCGAGTTGCCTGCCCTGACGCACAACCTTCAATGAAGGTACACCCATTCACGCATGTCTCCACACAGAAGATGCTCTAGCTTAGAATTGAACAGGACAACTTCTTACTGTGAGTCGACAACGCTACCGCAGCACCACCACCGCAGTTACATATAATATATATATATATATATATATATATATATATATATATATATATATATATATATATATATATATATATATATATATATATATATATATATATATATATATATATATATATATATAGTGCTTAATGTGTTTAAGCTCTTTCAGGTAAAACGGCTGTTTGTGAATTACTCCACCCATGTGGAGCACTGTCAGGGCATTTAGCTGGGTTATCGCATATTTCCCTGCATCTTCCTTAGTATATTTTTTACTGCTGAACACGTCCTAACAGTTAACCTGGTTTTAGTGTTCATTTACTGTATTTCCAGCCACCAAAGATTATTAAACATGATTAATTATACTGTGCAACATTGTGATTAATGCTTTTTGGCCGATGGCTATTTACAATGACGCCAACATTTAAGGACTAATCTGAATGACTCGGGTAACTGTATTATATCATCACAGCCGAGTTCGACTAGTTTTTAATTTGCAGATGTGTAGGTTTAAAATATACTGTGGTGCCTTTTTTTCTTTTTCTTGTTTAAAGCTCACACTAGTTGTAGGTAGTAATACCCCTTTGCAGCTCCTGCTTGAAGGAGGCAATCTCTAATTCCCCTTTATCTTGTTCATTTTACTAAACTGCAGTCAGCCCTGCTCCCTCTGTATCTGGGAAGGTCTTTTGACCTCATATGTGGCAAATCTGCTACATATTAGCAGCTCCCTGTCTGTGCTGCCCTCAGTAACTTCTCATAAATTAATTGCCTCACATATTTCCCTAGGGAGTATGGACCTCCACATTTAATGTCTTAACATGCACCTATAGACTACTAGTCATTGTCAGGTACCCAATCTTGCTGATATCCCTTTTACTGCTGACCATATTTACTTGCATTTTGTACCATTGCATTGTGTTATTTGTTGTTTATGCCTCTTGAATGCTGTTGCCTAGAAGTGCTTAAGAACTGCTTAGACTGACTAAATGTATGCATCTCACCTCTCATTTAACAGTCACTATTTGCAATGTTATAAGTGTTACTGCTAGCTATTACTGCCTATTTGAATATAAATGCTGAATTGCTAACTCTGTTTCTCTCCTCTACATTTTATCTCCCTTTCTCCTCTAAGTACCCAGCTCAACCTATCCTGCTCCTGATATAACCACAGCCTACCTGGTGTGTTAAGAACCCTATCCAAATCCTGTGGCCTCAACCTCCAGTTTCCTGTTTTCTGCACCCTCTATCAAGGAAAGAAATAAGTATGTTATGGACTAAATCTACCTGGTAAAGCAGACCCCAATCCATGACCTGTTTCAGGGCTCCAAAGTTCGCTGGGAGGCTGAGCAGCCAGCTGCCTTACCCCTATTCTGTATCTACCCAACAGCCTACACACCTCTTCCACTTACCTTCACCCGCTCTCACTATAGATTTCTTTTTCTCCACTCTCTTACACTACTCAGCTCCCTTACAAACTCACCTACAATACCAGAACTGCCCACTAGGGGGCACGCTTCTCCCATCCATCACTCCCTCTCTCCCTGTGTTATTTTTGTAAACTCAATCTATTTACTAAGCTTCTTGCCTGTTCCTATTCATACTTGCATGGTGCTTTTCAGTTTGTACTCCTCTAGCAGTCTTTTTCCCTAGACTCCCCTCTATCTTAAACCTTCTCCACTCATATTCTGCCTTCCAACCTGTAGTTACCTGCATTGCTGATTTTTTCCTCGCTAACTTCTCTTCCTTTGTCTATATATATATACATATATATATATATATATATATATATATATACATATATATATATATATATGACCATATATATAAAACGCAATATATAGATGATACAGATGTATAGAAATACATATATATGAATATATATGTTTATGTACATGTACACATATATCTCCATATGCATATATATATATATATATATATATATTTATATATATATATATATATATATATATATATATATATATATATATATATATATATATATATATATATATCCCATATCCTTGTTATGTGTAAACATGACTGTTGTATACACCTTCCCAGATGTATCACACCATATTTATCTAATATGTCTATATTTAGATATAACAACATACGTGATTCAACAGTAATATCACTAACAAGTACTACGCTATTGTAGAAGTCATAGCAGTTGTTCAGTACTATTCAGTATATGTACTGACATATATTAGAAAAACAACTGTCTTCACAGCTGTAATGGCTTAGTGGTTAACTGTTGTGACTATAGTGTACAGGGTCCTGGGTTTAAGACCTGCAAGGGCTGTTTCTTTTCTTGTTGGGCAGAACAAGGGCTGTTGGATACAGAGTGGTAAAGGCAGTTTTGAGCAGCTTTAAGTGGGATTGCTCGGGTTTATGTGATGGTAAGCACTGCTAATTTACGGTTAAACAAAAAAGGCACACCGCTTCAGCTTCGCTTACCAGTGCGCAAATCTGCTTAGCATTCATATTGCAGCAATGCTGAAACCTGCTAAGCATGGCTCAGCCCTGGTAACCAGTGCTCACATTTTGGTCCGATAAAATAGCAGGGTAATGACATCTTCAGTAAGTGTATTTAATGCCATGTACATAACATGCATCTATGTGCTGTTATAACAGTAGCAAAGGGTGTGGGTCTACTGTCTGGGACACCTGAGTATATATGGCTTGTACAACACTCTTTTCCATTTGAATGTGTTAAATACATGGGTAATATCCCAGGTTATATGCAGTCACACTGGCATGTAGTATATCATTACATTACTACTGTTGACAGTGCTTTCCCAAGTAATAGTAGATTGCAGACTGTAGTACTGGAACCAAACACCGCTGCATGCAAAGATGGACTCTGAGTCCTCACTGTCATGTTCCTGCTGTGTGTGTGGTGTCTCAGTAAATATTTCCTACTGGATATTGATCTGACATGTGGAAATTAACTGTGGACTAATGTCTGTATAGCACATGTCAGTGAGGACTGCTGTCATGTAGTAATGACATACCTATCGGTGTCATACATCTATCTGTCAACACATTTATCCTATTGTATAGCCAGTTGGTTAGCTGATGTCTTTCTGCCCTCTGTACAGTTGTACAGATGTCAAGTATCCATCTTGCCTACTTACAGGCAATCTATGCTCGACTGACACTGACATGTCTGCCCAGCTGTGTTATGAATGCCACAGATAGGATTCCACACCCTGTAAGCACCACATGCCATGGATACCTCAACTACACTACCACAGTCAACAGAACATGCTTGGGTTAGAGTTACCACCTGTCCCTCTTTGCACAAAAATAAGCTTTTATTTTAGCAAAAAAGTGAAGTTCTGTTTTTTGCACTAGCCGTGGGAATGTTTTGTCCTGCAAAATCTCACATTTCTACAAAAAATGTCCCACTTTGGGCATTTGAAATGGTGGCAACCCTAGCTTGGGTACAGGTTTCCAAGACAGACACTGACCATGTTATGTAATACATGTTGCATACATGTCAACTGGAGCACCTCACTGGCCCTCTGCAAGTGGCAGCCAGATGATTGGCTGTTGCATGTAACTCTCACCCTGAGGATCAACCCTGTGGTATCTGTTGATAGATGGCCTGCTGGCATATGGTAGGTGGCATGACACCACTGTACACACATCCCCTACACTTCCCATCTCTCCATGGACAATAGCCTGGTACACACCTATGAACACCTGCACCAATGGACTCCAGTACTGACAAATGTGTACATGTGCATTACTAAGAATAACAGTGTATGTGTGTTTGTAGACCTGTAGTTGAGAATACCCTGAGACCCTTCACACCCACCACACCCCCATTGCCATAGTTAGATGTGGCTGTTGCTGTACCGGACATTACATGTATCTTGTTACACTCCTCTCCTTAAGGGCTACCTGGGGCTTGCAGTACCAGCACACCACTGTTGTACAAGTGGATTGATAGGCATGGGTTACCCTGTGAGTTCTGGCAAGTGTGTGTATGTGTGCATGTGTGTATATTTGTAGGGTACAGCATTCTGAGGCCACATTCTCCTAATACAATACACCTTGGCACACAGTATTAGGGATAGTGAAGTTGCTGACCATAGGAGAGCAATGACAATGCATCACCCTACTATCCCTGTGGAATGTGCATTAGATGCATATCTCTGTAGTAGCACTCTTGGGATAGACAAGGGGTTGTGTTGCAGTCCTGGTCAATGTGTGATGGTGGGTATGTCACTGTGTTATCATGGGTTTCAGTGTGTACAATATCCACTGTGCGGTGTGGGTGCTGGGTATACTGCCTTTACACCATGTTACCCCCATGTTCCACTGTATGGGGACCACTGTCACCATCAACCATACAGGTAACTGATAACACTGTCCAGCTCAGTTATGCATGTGCTGTGTGCAACTTATCTCTAACAAAATGGACACACTGACAAGGTAGTTAGCACTGATAAGCCCATGTCTCTCAGATGTGTGTATGACTGTTATGTGTTTGTCAATGTATATATGACAGTATGTCACACTATGTATTGTCCATAAACAACCAGTACATCACCCATTACCATAATCTATAGGCCTGGGGATTTTCTTCACATAACATGTTACCTGGAACATGCCTCATCCTAAAAGCTGTGTGGTGTGTGCAATTAAGGCCACACACATCAGTAGCACTACATACCTAGGTAGGGGTTTTAGTCCCAGTGTCGCCAAGTAAGAGTGTGTGTATATGTGAAGGAATCTACTTCCATTTGCAGAATATACATGTCCCAGGAGGTCATCTGTCCATGAACTGCCTGGCATATGCTAACATTTTGCAGATATCATCCTGTGGAAATACATTCCATCACAACTAGTGGTAGATGTGTAAATGCCCTTTGCCCACTGTATAGGTGTACATAGATACTGGGGTTGGTATATATAGGTGGGTGTGGCTCTTGTGGACACAGCCACCATCACTGCAGTTACTGTTGAGTGTATCCCCCTGCTTAGCTGGCCATAATACTGTACAGTTCATGTTAACAGGTTAATAGTTGACTATCACACTATCTGTGGTTCTATAGCACCTCTCACCCTCCATAGGGTAGGGCTGTGGTACCCACACCAGCACACCTATGTTTACCGAGTTGAGGATTGCACTACATCGGGGAAGGGAACCATATACCCTGCCAGTACCATCGTCAATGACATTAAACTAGCAGACGGCTTATTCCCCTATGTGTTGCTGTGCCTATTCTGTCTTGGTGGAATTACATAGGCTACAATGGGTTCCTTGCACAGGTTCATACATCCATGTGTACAGTATTCTCTGTGTATTGCCTCAACACCAAAGCCTTTGTGTGTGTTATACACAAACATCTGGTGTATACCACCCAGTACACTTAACATAGTCCATTGTAGAAGGGCTGCTGACATTAGCCACCATGCACTCACTTGTATACACCACCCCCAGACCTATCAGCCATGTGGCACATGCAGTAACTGTTATACAGACCTGTGACATGTGTTCACCTGTACCCAGGATATGGCACAGCCAAGGTGTCACCACAGTGTCATACCCCTTGTAGGATACAACAGCAGACCATCATCCTGCTGACACATGGACACCTACAACACAAATGGAATACATTATGGAGACCACAATCATTCAATGTTAATAACAGCTATAATGCATCATGGCTGGACAGCTACACTTTCTGACATGTAAGCATTAAATTTTACTGCTGGCAGCATTACACAGCATTACAATGGTACAACGTAGTACAGTCACCCTGTGCATCAGAAACATATTAGCTTGTCCCTGCATTGATGTTATGGATGACAGGGAGGTGGCACAGGTATCATCATATGCACAGGGTGTGTTGTTAGTTTTTCAGAGACCTAGGCTTAGCCATATGTTTGACACCATGTGTGTGAGCGAAGGGGTTTAATTATTAATTTGGCTGTGGTGATGTGGTGTGTATAGGTATGGGGTTGCCCTAGCTGTGTTGGTATTGTGTGTGCGTATGCATGCACACAGTTCTGCCATGTGGCTGCCCTATACAGGGGTTTATTGGACAGCTGCAGACCGTACCTGGCAGGTTGTGCAGTTCACCATCTCCAGCCAGGGACATGAGAACTGTGCCTGCCAGGGGTTCCACGGGCACCACCAGGTTTAAGCCATGATATGGTACTCTCCCTGATGATGACATATGTCTGCTGGATCTGGGTCCCTCTTGGGACTGGCCAGGGCCACATGCATGTGGCCTGCTGTGGTGTGGGGTGGACAGTGCCCCCTCTGCACTGCTGGGCCTGGTACTGCCACTACGGGAGCGGCTCTGTGTTCTGGCATGTCCAAGTCGACCTCCAGCTGTTGGTGTTGCTGGCCTGTGTCCACGTGGCCATCGCACCACTTCCACCACATGCTTGAGCACAGACATTTTACTGTTGAGCATTCCCACCATCTCACCAAACTGTCTACCATGACCACTGAAAAATAACGGAGGGCAACTGCAAGACCACAGATGTCAGTAACAGCTGAATGAGTAGCCCTCTGCAGCCTCAGAGCCTGTCTGGTGTACCGTTCCATATGTGCCTGTGCCTCCATGATGGCCTGAAACATGCGTCTGGTGGTACCAGATGTGGCACTTCTGCCAGGGGCACGATGACCAGCAGCCCTCCAATGAGCACCCCTGTACATCTGCCTATGTGGTACCCCGCCGGACATCTGGCTGTGGCTGGTGTGTCCAGATACACATGCCATAGATACCACACTGTCCTCTCCCATGCCACCAACCACCACCTGTCCCTCAGCTAGGCCAGTGGTGATAGGGTATGTATAGGCATTGTGACTGTGTGCGGGGATGTGGTGGATAACAGTGGGATGTCAAACGATGGCACAGCTTTAGCCCCTGACAACCGTGCCTGTGCCTCAACACACCTATCATAATTTTCAGTGTCTATATGGACACCAACATCAGATTGCCTGCAGGAGGGACCCTGACTCACCTCGCCACCTGTGAGTGGAAAACAAGAAACGCACTTTAAGACCTGTACGTCATTGTTTAACAGTACATACACACACACACAAACACACATGCACACGCACCCTGACAGTTCACCATACTACTTACCTGTCCCTGACTTTACAGAATGTCCCTAGTTTTGTCTCTTAATTTCCCTATCCTACATCAATCTTGAATAATTACAGTTAATAATACCAATCATTAATGTATCATTCTTCTAATTGCTCATAAAAGTGATCACAAAACATGACCTGTAACTCCATTAACTCTTTAACTTGATTGGAGTCATTTTATCAAAGAGTCCCTGATGCAACCAGTGTTCACTCTGGTTTTGTTCAGACATCTCGAGCATGGCTCCCATATGTTATGGGCTACTACAGTCACTCAATAATGTCCTGCACAGGAGTGTCATATTTAGCAATTGCTCAGTAGATTCAAGATCTGTTGCTCTATTAATTTTTTATGTGGACTACAGTAATATGTGAAAACACTCTCTGGTGTTTAGTAATTCCACAATGCATCTTTAGTGCTGCATACCTGGGTATTATTTCACCTTTCTGCTGATTGCAATTAAAACAGTATCCCTGGTGTCTAGTTTTCCCTCCCAATTTATCTATCATGCTGCAGACTTTATTATACTATCAGCTGTCCTGAGATTACATGTCAGTAAAGTATTCCTGGTGTCAAATGTGTCTGTCCATGTACTGCATGATTTCTAAGGGAAGTTGAGAGGTATGAACAACCTTACACTCACACATGTGCATACATGGACACACACACAAACTCACACACACACGCACATACACACACACATTCTACATACATCAACCCCCTCCACTCCACCAGATAGCACTTACATACAAATTAACCCCCCACACACACACAGTTATAGGTGAGGTTGCACAAAGATATTACACACAGACCTCTCATTACACATCTGTCAACATGCATGACATATGGCACTCAACAGCATGCAGTGCAGCTATAGTCAATCCCTGCTAGCAACATTATACATCTCTGTGATGCATGGGTTGTGTTGGTAGGTGATGCCCCTTCCCCTAGAACACACTGCACCCATGTACACAGTATTGCTGTGCACCTGTCCAGCACCCTGACATGTACTGTGCACCATACCTCACAGGTGTACCCACCATTGCTGAATGTGTATATGTGTGTCAGTTATGTTTGCTCTGCTGATCACAGCCCATATGTGTTTGTCCAGCACATACCTGGGATGATATGTGGACAGATGTCATTTGTGAATGCCTGATGTCTGATTTACAGATCTCATCAGCAGCGGTGCATGTATGGCCAATAAAATACAATTACACTGACAACCTTCAAATCTTACCGTGGCTATGGGGAGTGTACACACCCTTATTTATATGGTGCCCTCTTCCCTGATATGCCACGGGGCCACATTACTGCATATGTGTTAGTTGTGCAGATGATGATTGAGATGCATACAATTTGTGGGTGCATATGTGTGCACACCCTTATCATGATGGTTTGTTGTACATACTGTTATGTATACCACAGCAGTCCCTATTCCTGGAAGGGGTATACTAGCATGGGCCATCTGCTTTTGCCAGTATTTGGTCACTCTGCCCTTCAAATGTCCCCAAACACTGCATGATTGCAAGGTCAACTCATGTGCACAGCCCTTGGAGGTCACACAGTGCCGTCAATATTGCTGTGGAGTCAGAGTTATGTCTGCTACAATTCATGACCTTAACTGTGTGCAGATACAGCCATTCTTAGCAAGCTTTGGATCTCTGCTTCAGTGCGCTGTTGTGCTTCAGGATGACACCCCCTCCCCACCCTCAGCCCTTTTGCAGATGCTTGACAACTATGGCTGTGACGATTGGGGAAAGATGGGTGAAGGCTGCCAGCCTAGTCAAACAGAATTTGATATATAATTCTGGCATTTGTAAATAAATGTAAAATACAGACATGTTTTCTTGAGTGTAAAAAAATATTATGAAATGTGGAACTACAAAATATGTGACAACATTGCACTTTACTGGCCCAGTGAAGCATGTTGTGACCCTTTCCGGGCCAGGCCAGGCCTGCTGAGGTGGTTACTTCAGGGAGTGAGCTACGCTGTACTAGTGAGACTAAATGTGAGCCACAGCTGCTTGTCATTACTGATGTTCCCTTGGACAGGGTAACTGCAAAGGTAGAGGTGAGTAGTAGTACCCAGGCTGACAGTGAGTCACCGCTGTCAGAGGATGCTAGACTTCCTGCGGAAGGGGAGCTGGGAAGGGTTACAAGGGTTACACAGACCCTACATTGCAAGGCCTGAGGCAGGTAGCTAGGGAGGCACCTGATTTTCAAGGAAAGAGGGAATCTGTATACTGGAACAAAGGGCTACTGTACAGAGAGTGGACCCCTGAGGGAGGGCTAGAAGGTGAGAGAGTACAGCAGCTGATAGTGCCTAGAGCTTACCATCTGGTGCTTCTAGCCATAGCCCATGACATTCCCTTTGCAGGTCATATGGGCATAAAATATACAAAGAAGCATATTATGCAAAACTTCTATTATCCTGGAATTTCCAGAGATGTAACAGGGTACTGCAGGACCTGTGAGCAGTGTCAAAAGGTAGGCAAGGTAGGAGACAAGGTGAGAGCTCCTTTGATGCCTTTGCCTGTGATTGTGGAGCCATTTCAGAGGGTAGCTATGGATATTGTGGGTCCTCTGAATACCCCAAGTTCCACAGGGAAAAAGTATATCCTAGTGATTATAGATTATGCTACACGATACCCTGAGGCAGTGGCTTTTTCCTCCATTGAGGACAAGAAGGTGGCAAATGCTTTGCTAGAGATTTTCAGCAGGGTAGTTTTCCCAAAGGAAATACTGTCTGACAGAGGTGCCAATTTTAAATCAGACCTGCTGGCTTATCTGTGGAAGTCCTGTGGGGTGAATTACACGAAGACCACCCCCTACCATTCCCAGACTAATGGTCTTATTGAGATGTTAAACTCTACAATCAAGTCAATGCTACGGGCATTTGCAGATCACTTTAAGAGGGAGTGGGACAAATATTTGCCACATCTGTTGTTTGCTTACCAAGAGGTTCCCCAGGAATACACAGGTTGTTCACCCTTTGAGTTGCTGTATAGGTATAGGGTGAGGGGACCTCTTGATTTAATTTGAGTTGAGTGGGAAGATGAGTGTGAGTCTCACAACGAGTCTGTTGTGGTATATGTCCTGAACCTCAGGACAAGTCTTAGGGAACTCATGGGCCTGGCCCAGGAGAACCTGGCAGAAGCCCAGCAACAGAAAAAGGTGTGGTATGACAGGAATGCTCGAGTTAGAGAGTATGCTGTAGGGCAGCAGGTGATGGTTCTCATTCTTGTCAGACACAACAAGTTGCAGGCAGCTTGGGAGGGACCCTACAAGGTGGTAAGAAAGGTAAGTGATGTTAACTACATGGTGGAAGTGCTAGGCAGATGGCAGGGGCACAGATTATACCATGTTAACATGATGAAACCTTACCATGATAGGGGGGCCCTTGTGCTGAGCATTTACAGTGGATTGCAGGAGGAGTCTGAGAGAGATCTTGTGACTGATCTCCTCAGTGAGGCTCAGGCTGACACCTCAGTGGAAGGGGTAGCAATGTTCCAGCAGCTATCTCCTACCCAGGTTCTAGAAATCCGAGCAGTGTTGCAGGAGTTTGGGGGCATGTTCACCGGGAAACCAGGGAGCACCCACCTGGTGCAGCACCAGGTGGATACAGAACCCCAAAGGCCTATCAGGCAGGCCCCTTATAGGTTGCCTGAGAGAGTCAAACAGACTCTGAGGGAGGAGATACAGGAGATGTTGGAAATAGGGGTGATTCAAGAGTCCAACAGTCCCTGGGCCTCATCAGTGATGTTGGTGCCAAAGTAGGATGGCAGCACCAGGTTCTGTGTGAATTATAGGAAATTAAATAGTCACACAGAGTCAGATGCTTACCCCATGCCTAGGACAGATGAGGCCCTAAAGCAGCTGGGTGGGGCTAAGTATCTTACAACCACTGATCTTACCAAAGGTTACTGGCAGGTGCCCTTGACTCCCAGTGCTAGAGAGAAGTCAGCCTTTGTGATTCCTTTTGGCTTGTATGAGTTCACAAAGATGGCCTCTGGGATGAAGAATGCCCCAGCAACTTTCCAGAGGCTGGTAGATTATATCTTAGTAGGAGCAGGAGGGTTTGCCCTTGCTTACATGGATGATATTGCTATCTACAGCCATTCCTGGTAAGAGCACCTTCAGCATGTTAGGGAGGTGCTGGGCAGACTACAGAGGGCAGGGCTTATCACTAAGCTGAGCAAATGTCAGGTGGGTATGGCAGAGGTCTCCTACCTAGGACATAGAGTGGGGAGTGGTAATATAAGGCCAGAACCTGCCAAAGTGGAAGCCATTCAGGCATGGCCTGCACCTGTTACTAAAAAGCAGGTGAAGGCATTCTTAAGGACAGCAGGGTACTGCAGAAAGTTCATTCCCAATTCTAGTACCATAGCTGCTCCCCTCACAAACCTGACAAGGAAGAACAGACCAGATAAGTTAGTGTGGACCCCAGCATGTGAGCAGGCATTTCAGAAGCTTAAGGAAGCTTTGGGAGGACCACCTGTGTTAGCCAGTCCAGACTATAGCAAAGAATTTGTTGTGCAGGTGGATGCATCAAACTATGGGGTGGGGGCTGTACTTAGCCAGATTTCTTCAAAGGGAGAAGAGCACCCAGTGGTTTATCTCAGTCATAGACTCCAACCCAGGGAGGAATGCTATGCAGCGGCAGAAAAGGAATGTCTAGCCATAGTGTGGGCACTACAAAAACTTCAACCTTATCTGTATGGGAGAAAATTCACAGTGATGACAGATCACAACACTCTAACATGGTTAAACAGAACCAATCAGCAAAATGCCAAGTTGCTAAGATGTAGTCTGGGGTTGCAAGCATATGATATGTCAGTGCAACACCACAGTGGGAGTAACAATGCCAATGCAGATGGGCTCTCAAGACAGGGAATGGGGTGAGGTCCACCCTGATAGACCTGACACTCTCAAGCAATTTGATATATAATTCTGGCATTTGTAAATAAATGTAAAATACAGACATGTTTTCTTGAGTGTAAAATAATACTGTGAAATGTGGAACTGCACAATATGTGACAACATTGCACTCTACTGGTCCAGTGAAGTATGTTGTGACCCTTTCATGTTAGAATTCGGCTTCAGTGAGTCTGGATGAAGGTTTTATGCCATTGTTTTAAGGCTAAAATTTATGACCAGAATTTAGATGTGGAATGTGCTTTATTGCTCTGGTTTCTGTTAGAGTATACATGTGAAATGACTTGTATTGTTGTAAGTTTCTGAGCAGGTGTTAGATTGCTAAACAATGCAGTTTGTTTGCCTTGGAAAACCTAAGTGTCAACATGATGTAATTTGGGAGGGACCCAGCAGACATGTTTGTTAGTAATGTTTAAATACTGTTTTCTCACAAGAGATGGAGAGCATTTTGATCTTGATATCCATCTTATCAGCACTCTGCCTTATGCTCACATGTACATTTTAGCACTGTGATTTCTTGTAGGAATAAAGCTAGTAAAGATTAATTAGGTATTTTCTTTGAAATTAGACCTGTCCTACTACATTATTTTAAGTTTCTGTGTGATCTCTGAACTCTTAGATATCTCTACTGTGTAGTAGTTTTGTCTTGTGTTTTAATTATTTATTATTAAATATTTTTAAAACCTTCTACCTGTGGCTGGTTTATGTAGAGACAAATTATGCTTTAGAGTGCATTATATATTTATAGAGTTTACTGCCTAAGCCCTTCCAATAAGCCTAGACCGAATAGTCACATTACCATTGGATAATAATATTGCACAGTAATAATTGGACACCCTTTTAAGGGCCTTTTAGTAGCTGATAATATTAGCTGGGTGGTGGCAGGGATTGCTATCGTATGGTCTATATAAAGGGGCACAGTTGGAGAATCTGTGTCAGCCTTTCCCAGGAGTGTCTGTGAAGTTGTATAAATGCTTATCTCAAAGTGTGTGCGAGTTGTGTCAGCTACTTGGGCAGGGACATGAAGCACTGGTTGGACAGAGAAGGTACTGGAAGTTTTAGCTTGCCCAGCTAGACTGAGACTTGAAACCTATAGCTGTGCCAGTGGGGAGTCTTATTGGGGACCTGGTGAGCAAGGGAGCAACCAGCCCCAGACTGACTGTGATCTCTGTGTGCACTTAAGGGAAATTGTACTTTACTGTGTATTAGTTATCCTTTCCTCTCTTCTAGGAGATGACCACCCTGGTGTTAGTGGTGAGGATTGAGGCTCCTTGGTTGCTGGGCCAGGGCATGGTCGTCAAAATGGCCTACACATTTTTCTCATTTTTGCAGTGTCCCAAACTCTGAACACCATGTATACCAGCCTAGTCCCTGCTAATGAATGGCAAACACAGGTGTATCCTTTCACCAGCAAGATACAGATGGGGATAGTGAGCCTGAGGTGGGGTCAGGTGCTGGTTGTGCAGCACATGTATCTTAATTGATTCTGTCTGTAGGTTTCCAACATGGTCTTGGTACACCAGTACACATTGCAATGCTTGCCTTTTGGGGATGTTTGCTGTTATGCATATGCTACCTGTAGAGAGGCCTGGCTGATTTTTCTTGTGGTACAACTGTCCCATCTGATTACCCTAATCCATGGGCCACACTTATGCAGAGTCCAGGCAATTGCCAACACAGGTACTGCACAGCCAGTACTTGCTAGACATTCCTGCAACTCCCTCAGTGTTGTGGAATGTTACTATGCAGCCTGCATGACCAGTTTGCAACATGTGTTGTCATCTGTCTTGCATGACCATCTGCTTATTTTCTACATTAATCCTGTCCCATACATCCTTACCACATACATGACTGTCTGCCTGTTGCCATGGTATATGCAATGGTGAGGTAAGGCTACATGTCCGACTCCTGGGTGCTACCTGTTGGGTATAGGATCCATTCCATGGCTTGTAAGATGTGTGCAAGCCATGGCTGCCTCTGTTGCAGGTAAGTGGGCACATATGATGGCCAAATGTCTTGGACAGGAGACCATTTTTTGGTATGACATTGAGGACCTGTACTTGCTGGAAGGTCCAAACTCATGAAGAATGCATGCTGTCAGTACCTCAAAAGCTGCTTCCACAATATGTTATCTGGAGTGCATGCACATATGCTTCCAGTGTTTGTGAAGGTATGTATTCCTCATATTTGCTGTCCTAACATAGGATTCCATATTACACATTCTTTGCTCATGTTAGGATCACATTGCAGGTTGTAAGGGTTGTGGAATGCAATATTGTGATATGCCATAGTGTAGATCTGTAACAGTTGCCATTGTAATAGCGGTATATAAACTGTTGTAGCACTGTATAAGGGTGATGTTTCAGACATGTCCCTACTGCAGACAATTTGTCCCACCATTATGTTCATCTCTGTGCACACATCTTGCAATGACAGGTTGTTAGTTATATTGCAGGACTCTTTCATACCCTTCAGATACACTGCCATGGTGACCACTGTGATGCAGTGCAGTTAACAGCAGCAATATGTGAACTTGTACAGCATGCATTATGGGTAGGTGTGTTAAATATGTGCATGGAATATACCATGGCCATAACATGACCAGTGTATTGGCAAACCTGAACAAACACCATACTCACCAGCTACAGGCTGCTACCCTGGAGGTATACCAGAGGGACCTACATAATTGTGTGAGAGATTTGATGTCAGTATCCACACCTGTGGCATTGGTACAGGGTGGGTGCAGCATTACAGTACATCAACAATACAAACCCACAATACTACAGATTATGCACATCTGTTTATTACTACAACGCAGCAACAGAATATATATATATATTTCATCTCACATATGCATGATTAAACTCTACAGATGCAGATGGATATGCAAAAGTAGCCTACTGATGCCTTACCTGCATGCTCCTCAACCATTGTGTGTGGGTAGCACCCACCTCCAGTATGCTCTTTGCCGCGTCTTGTGTTTGCAGGCAGGCAGGTGCCCTGAGGCTGGTGAGGAGCTCCTCAACATGTATCGGGGGGCTGGATGGCATGACCCCCCCGTTGCACGCTGGTCCCCCCTAACCGCAGCAGCATGCCGACGGGCATGACGGAGTAGATCAGTGCATCGATGCCAGACCTGCTCATAACTGCAGTTATACAGACCAACATCATTTACCCTGTGGACAAGATCATTCCACAGGGTGGTCCTCTCCTGCAGATCATGGGTTGTACACCCAAATAGGGTGTGGTAGTGCTACACCAGGTATGTGATGATGACATCCTTCTCCTTCGCTGTGTAAATTGGAAGTTTCTCCCTGGACATTTTGCCTGAAAGACATAAAGAAGGAATCAGGTCTGAGGACCTCATACTGCAAGGATATCATAGTTGTTAATACACATCTCTGTCTCCCCCCCCCCAGCATATCTGCAACAACAATCTGATCACACAGCTAGGTGGGTATGTCTACAGAAGACCTGCCATTGGGACATATATCATATTGTACAACAATTTGTGCAATGTGTTTGTAGTCATGTTCCATGTTGAAACACTATCATTGGTGGCCTGTTATGAACAATGTCACCTGCATGCCATTGTAAGGGCCATTATGGTTCCATATATGCATGTGTTCTGTTTGCTATGTGACTGCTGCACATCTGTTGTTTTATGTTAATGGGGATATTTATGCATGCTGTTAGACATAATCCCAGAATGTGTGGACTACTACTACCCACATATGCTCTATGGCAGTGACAAAATAGCATGTTTGGGAAAACAGTTGCCAGCAGAACCACCTCTCTCATCTCACCTGGCCATATTACCTGGCCACATCACATCTGGGACCCACCCTGGGACCTCATCATCTACTGTTCCTGCACTACCTTCAGGTGGAACCACCTCAGGGGATGGTGCCCCCCCTGGGGGCACACACAGACATGATCCTGTCACCCGAGGTCAGGTCCAGGATCTGTTGCATAGGGAGCTCCACAGAGACTTGGAGGATGTGCTACAGCATCTTGAGGCCCTCAGTACACAATCACAGGGTCCGCATGCTCCCCTTGCAAATGCTCTATATTTTGTTGCTGGCAGAACAAGGGCTGTTGGATACAGAGTGACTAAGGCACTTTTAAGCAGTTGCAAGTGGGTTTGCGTGGGTTTGCGTGATGATAAGCAATGCTAACTTCTGGTTAAATATTTTTACACTCAGCCTCTAAAGTGCTTATTCTGTGTAGGCATTGCTTACCCCCACGCAAACAGGATTAAACCTGCTTACTGCTGCTTAAAAGTGCTTACTCCCACTTACCCCTGTGCTAATTTCTTTAAAAGAAAAGAGAAAGGGTTGATAGGAAAGTGGTGAAAAATGGGCACAAAGAGGGAAAGACAGTAGGGAAAATAGCTAGGGATGTGCAGGATGAGTATAGGGTAGGCCCATAGCTGCCCATTTCTTTTACAGCAACAGCTCTGCATATACACTGATTTAGAGGTAGATTTCGACATTCAAACCCCTAAGAGAGGGGCGAGGACAACAATATATGTTGTGAAGCCAGTTAGACCAGATTACATGTGTCCAGTGGATATGTGTGCAAAATGGACAGCTATGTATGGGGTAAGATTTTTTTTTGGAACAGATTGCCCTTTTTTTTAAGGTGAGAGTGGGATGTTGGGGAGGGATAGTAGGTATATTTGGGGAGGTAGGTTGGGTTGGATGACATTCAAGTCAAACAAGACAGCATACAGTGGCGATATATGACTCATGTGGTGGGGATAAACACCTTGGATAGGACGGGGTGTTTGGAAGTCAGAAGCCCATGAGCCCCCAAATGGAAACAGTGGGACTGAGGTCCCTACCAATGGGCAGTCACCACTGCACCTTCATGGCCCCAAAAGTGGCTGCACTGGGGGCTGGGTAGGAGGGGCAGCCTGACCCTCCAGATGTGCCACGAGGCCCTCAAGCTGGCGTAGCTGATCTCTGAACTCCCTGTGGAGCTCAGTATGCACCAGATCCCAGACCTGATGACGGGTGATAGTTTCTTGTCCGCACCCACATCCAGGGTACGTGCCCCATCCCTTGAGGCGGTTCCACCTGAAGGTGGTGCAGGACCAGCAGATGAGGAGGTCCTGGGGTGGGCCCCAGATGTGCTGGTGCCCAGTGCCATGACCAGATGAGGTGGGAGAGGTGGGTCCACTGGGACCAGCCTTCCCAAACATGCTATGGTGTTTAAATTTTAAAACATATGTGGGTTAGTAATAGTCAACACATTCCAGGATTAGGTATAACAGCATGCATAGATATTCCCATTAACCCAAAATACCAGCTATGGAACAGTTGCATAGCAAACAGAACACATGCATATATGGAACAACAGTGGCCATTATAACAGCATGCAGGTACATTGATGGCAGCATGCCACCAATGTGGGAGTATTTCAACATGGCACATGCATAGAAACAAATTTCCATATTTATCAAACAGTAAGACATATGTCCCAACAGTCGATTTAATTGTACACATACCCATTGAGTTGTGTATTTAGATTATTGTTGCAGATATGGTGGGAGGGAGAGAAAGATACAGATTAACTTGTATATCTCTGTAGTTCTCAATACTTTCTTAGTCAGTGTTGTACTCTGTAGCTTACAGGTATTATTACACTACCCTACGGCCTTAGTTTGGACAGTGGTATGTTTGTAAACAGCTATATATGTGAACTGTGTTTTACCTGCAGTATACACCTCTTACCTGGTATACCTGTGGAGGTATTGTTTGTTAACCCTACCTGACCGCTTCTATGCATATTTCCAGATTCCAGGTTGATGTTATGCACATACCTCTCAATCTCTTATTGCACACACTCTGGGCAAGTCTTGGCAACATGCAGGTGAAACTGGGGCATATTTTTACAATTGCCCTCATAAACCTTTGGTGAGTTGCTACAATGATGGGTTTGTTTTCATATACATTTTCTGAATATTTGCAGGTCTGACAGTCAGTTATATGTCATTAAATGCTGCCTAAATGTCAGAGATCATCACACTAATTTGCCAGGGGGACAGGGTAACAGGCAAGGATATGGGCCAATTATCTGGACAGTCTGAACAAATCTGTAAAGTTAAGGGGTATGATTCTGCATACAGCTTACTACCACTCCCAGGATTCGAACCATGGCTGTGTCTGCTAAAAATAAAACAGTATACAGTGTACATCACAGCTGAGTGTACTATTCAGATATTGCTGCATATCTTTTCTCTGATTTCTGTCTATAAGTCTTCTGTGGTGTTACAATCTGACCTTGTAATTACAACACTCTTATACAGGGATTCCTAGACAGTTTTATTATGTAGCACAGTGTGGGTGACATTGATGAGTAATACATTATTATTCAGAGCAACTGCAACACTAACAATGCCATACAATACCAGAGTAAACAGTACCACTCCAGGATTTCAATCTTTTATTTCCAGGCACAGTTTTCTTATCTGACAGACCTGTGGAGGGAATGTTTGTTAACACTACCTGAATTTAACCACACATATTACCAGATTCCATGTTATTTTTATGCACATACATCTCAGTCTGTTACTGCACACACTCTGGTCATAGCTTCACAACATGGGGGTAGAGATGGGACATACTTTGCATATTACTCTCATAACATTTTGGTGAGTTGCTAGAGTGACAGATTTGTTCTTATATATTCATTTATGATGGTTATGATGTCTGACAATCAGTTATATGTCATTATTTGCTGCCTAAACGTCTGGGGTCATCCCACTGATTTACCAGTGGGACAGGGTGACAGGCAGGAAATGTAAGCCAATTATCTGAACTTTCTGAAAAAATCTGTATAGTTGAGGGGTATGATTTTGCATACAGCATACTACCACTCCCAGGATTTGAACCATGGCTGTGTGTGCTAAAAATACAACAGGTTATATCTCATTTGAGTGTGCTATTTGGATTATGTTGTGTACCTGTTCACTGTTTTCTGTCTAAGTCTCTCTCAGTTGTACAATATGACCTTGTGATTGCAACAGTCATATACAGACATTCCTACACATTTTATTTATGTAGCACAGTATAGGTAACAATGCTTAATACAACAGTATTATTGAGAGAATCCAACTCTACATTACCATATGATACCAGAGTAAACACAAGCAGTCCAGTAGTTAGACCTTTATTGCCAGGCTGTTACCCTTTTATTTACATACAACCTATATGAGACTCTTCCTGCCATATTGTCTGGTTTATTCTGTACATCCCATACACAATACAGGTTTTACACTGGCAATTAACTTTCTACTACTTTTAGATTTATTTCTTATGACAGTACATACAAGATTATTACTAACCTGCCACGCAATGCAGCCTCTGCAGCCTATATGCATGGGCTACCTGATTCACAGCTTGCTCTGCTGCTGCTGTTGATGACATAAGATGAGTATTTAGCCATACCAATCCATAATATACATGAGCTGGCAATTATTAAATGGGTAGTAGAATGAGTACTTACACACTGCTGGAACATCACTCTTCCTAGCTTCTTGGATCCACTGATCCAAGTGCTCCCTCTTCCTCCGCTTCAGGTTGGCATAGTGATGCCTTACCTGCTCACCAGTTTGAGGGATGCCAGTGGCACTGGTGAGGTCACAGGCGAGATGATCCCAGGCTTCTGCTTTATATTGTGAACCCTGGTACTGGCCCTGCAGCAGTCTCTCTTCATGGACTTTTACCAGGAGACCTGCCATGACCTTGGACTCCTGGATTCCCCAGTGCTGCGCTTGGAAGTGTGTTCCTTCTCCGACACCAGCCATAGTGCCTACAGAAGGAAGATGCAACCAGTTATGAGATGTATTCCCACCTATGGGGTTCAAATAGGGCCAGTTTCCTGCACTTTGCCATGATTGGATGGTTTTGAAAATGCTAAGCTATGGGCAAACCTGCTTACCTAAAGCTGGCATTGCTTAAAGGGGTATATCAATCGGCAAATCAATTTAGTTGGGCTACGCATTGCTTAAACCTAGTAAGCAGAGGTGTGCAATGCTTAGCATTGCTTATTTTTAAATGTGCACACTATTTGCTGTTTGGCATTGATTTATCATTCATTACATGTTGTATATTTGTTTAGTATCTGTGATTCATGTGTATGTACACTGTATGGGGTACTTGTGTTTACTGGGGGATTTCACTACTTTATTACAATGACACCTCACATCTGGACTTAATGCAGTACTCTAGTTCACATATATATGTAGTAGGTTATACAACATAAAACTGTTTATAGATTCCTTTCACATGTAAATTGTGATTTTGCTACAGTGAGGATCTGTTTGGGTATACCTCAGCTTTATGTACAGCTATGATGGCTTACTGATTAACTGCTGTGACTATAGTGGACAGGGTCCTGGGTGCAAGGCCTGTTTAATTTGTTGCTGGGTAGAACAGAGGCTGTTGGATACAGAGTGATTGAGACACTTTTAAGCAGTTGTAACTTCTGGTTAAATATGCTTACAGAGAGTTAACTTCAAAATTGCTTAACCTGTGTGCACATTGCTTACCCCCATGCAAACAGGATTAAACCCGCTTACTACTGCTTAAAGGTGCTTACTCCTGCTTACCCCCACACTAATTTAGAAAGAAATGAATCATGGGTCTTGGGAAAGTGGTAGATTTGGACATTCTATACATATTTTACACTATTTGCTGTATGCCATGGATTTATCATTCATTACACCTTATAACTTTGTTTAGTATCCCTGATTCATGTGTACATATACTATATGGGGCACTTGTGTTTATCTGTGGATTTTACCACATTATTACAATGGCACCTCACATCTGCACTTAATGCAGTACTCCATTTCAAGAATATATGTTATTTAGTAGGTTATACAGCAAAAAAAAGTTCATAAATTGCTTTCACATGGAAAATGGAATTTACTATAGTGAGGATTGAACCAGGAATGACTACTCGCAAAGTGAGTGCTTTGACCACTACACTATTACAGTACTGCTTCAGCTGAATGTATCTTGCTATTTATCTTCTTGTGCTATTTAAGCTACAGTATGCATAGCTAAGCAATGGGTAAACTCGCGCACCTACGGTTAAATTGAATCTGTTTGATAAAAACAATTCTAGTGTTATTTTCTTTAGGAAGGGACAGATTACACTTATTGCTGTTGATTTCTGCGGCATCTGCACATTTGGCAGACATCCTAGCAGCCCCACATATCTCTCAACCTCTTCATGCAAAATATCTAGACAAAGCTTGACAAAATGAGGTACAACTAGGGACATATTTTAAATATTGCTCATAAACTTAAGAAAGTTGCTAGAGTAACAGGATTTGTTTTAATATAACTTTTCTAAAGGATTTGGTGTCTGAAACTCAAATGTATGCCATTATTTAATGACTTCAATCCTGAGATCATCCCAGTGATTTGCTAGGACAAATGGGGTACAGGCCAAATGTATGAGTGAAAAATCTGCACATTCTGCGAAGATCTGTACAGTTGGGAGGTATACTTCCCCTTATGAGCGTTCTCGCTCATTGTAATTGCCGAATGGCAATTCTTGAATGCAGAGATGTGTGTATTTTGACAGCTCTGCTCTCAGACACACCCCCTGCACTTGTCCACGGTCCATGTTCATTTAGGAGCAGAGGCAGCGTGTTTTCATTACTATGCATAGCGAGCTGCCATGCTGCTCTTAAATGGTCGTTTTCATGCAGGAATAAGCTATTCCTGCATGGAACCTTGCTGAATCCCGGGGTATATTTTTTATACTTTATAACATAGCATAATTTCCTGGGTGCTACTGCAAATCAAGTATACTATCAGTAACAAGCATTCAAACTATGTAATAACTGACAGTGGTTTAGAATGCAATTACAATTATACCTTCTCCCCAGGCCTCCACTGAAAATAGGCTCAGTCCTAGTTGAACTCTCCTGATCAACAAATGTTAAATAAATAAAATAAAATTATTATCTAACTTGCATTGTTTAACATATTAGCATATGATTATTTACTTTTAGACAGGAAGACGTAACCTGGACAGCTCTTAGAATTTTCAGAACTCCCACAGCATCACAAATGTGATCATGCCTCTAAAGTGTTTTAAGATGGTTTTCATGATAAAGGCTTTAAAATGAACAGTCCATCAGTTACAGTTCACACAAAAATGCTCAGAAGTGAATCCAAGCCATCTCCATACCACACATAATCCCGCAAACACCTCCAAACCAGCAAAAAACAAACAAACAAAAAAAAAAACAAAACAAAAAAAAAACTCAAAGTACCCCAACTACTAAAAAGCAATTGTACAAAAAGAAATAACAGTTAATGATTCAGCAAGCACTATTTGTATGAGATGTTTAATATAAATCAGACTGCCATTTTTTAAGGAGACATAGTAGCAAGTAAACTTGTGTTCAAAGAATGACAGTTATGTGTGATCCAGGTTTAAGTTGTAAAAGTGTGAATCTTACTCTAATTATCTGGTATCATTTCAATAATAACTTTTGTATAAGTAAAAGCTATATTTTTTATACTTTGTGTATAGCTTAGCATGTCTTTCCTGGGTGCTATTGCATGTCAAGTATACTATCAGTAGCATACTACTGGACCATTTTTAAGAACCCAGAATGTAACTTAACATCCCCCTTTAGTGTCATTTGTTGTATCTTGTATTATATTTAAAGTACATTACTCAGCTATGCCAAGATATCAAAAAGTGTGTCACCTACCATAAGTTTCATCCAAATAATGATTAACTTTCAATAAAATGAATAGTTTAACCTTTTAAACTCTGAAAAGAAGTGGCTTGAATTTTATATATAGCTAAAAGAATCAAACTCTTAACATTTTAAAAAGGGAACTAGTCACCATTTGAAATAGGGAAAGAAAAAAAAATAAATGATTTACTTTGTAAAAAGTAATATTCAGCACCTGTTCATAAATATTCAGGCACTTCTTTAAAGTAATAAGAATTCATAACTATGAAATACACTGATTTTCATTTGTCCTTTAGTTTTTTACTGTTTTTGTCTTTTATTATTGTTGCATTTCTCTTCAAAGAAGTTTATAGATTCGTCTTTATTTTTTTTCCGAGCATTTTATTTGTTCTGTATAAAGTCCATTGCATCTTCCAAGGTTTAAAATCTTCTTTCCTTCTGGAAGATGAATACTTTTTTTTTTGGAAACAAGATTTCTGTTTAATATTGTTTCTCTTTAAGCTTTTAACAAATGGCACACATGCTTTACTCTTTGACATCACAAGTTTTGAATAGTCATTGTCAAATCTTATAGTATTTTCTTTAATTTTAATGGGTTAATTAGTCCATGCAGCTTTTAGGACTAAATCATTATCTTGACTTGAGAAAAATCTTACAATCGCTGACCTTGGGATGGTGTTTTTTTAAAGATGAGTTAGAAAGTGATTTATATGCCTTTTTGATGCCAAAGGAAAAAGCTTCATGCAGGTTCAAAGTTTTAGACAGCCAGGTATTATGGATTTAAATCATACTGTCTCCCTGTTCTTTTCCAGGAATCCCATTAATCCTGATATTATTCCTTCTAGATCTGTTTTCTAAGTCTTCTATTTTCCCCCTGGAATGAATTGTTTTGTTTCAAAAGAAAGTGTTATTCCCATTTTCAAATTATCTTCCGTCAAAATCAGATATTGACTCTTCTGTACTTGAGATTTGTGATGATTGTTGTTGAAATCACACAGAACTTCAACTTGTTTTATAGATTCCTCTTTAAAATTTCTATTTTGTTTTCTAATTTATCTGTCTTTACAGAAAACTCACTGATGTTACTTAGTATAGCCTGTATTTCTTTTCACAGTATTGTCCTTGTCCTATACACTGGGCTTAGAGTGGCTCATTCTGTGACAATCAGTTCTTTCTAGTTTTCTTGACAGAAAAAAGTAATTAGAAGAGTTTCAAACTTATTTTTGTAGCAAATCTTTCAGTAGATGTTCAACTATAAATCCATCACATTTTGAAATGTTCTATTTGAGGTTTTAGTAAAAATCCTGGAAGAGATGTTAAAATGAAGCTGAGCTAAAAAACAATGCTGTTAACTGCTCACCATCTTGGCCATACCCTCATTGATAATGATTTCTGATTAAATAAATAAATGGTTAATTTGATGTTATTAAATAAAATACAATTTCTGCAGAACACTTAAGACTCCATTTGTTGCCTCCATCTCTCTCTCTCTCTCTCTCTCTTTCTCTCTCTCTCTCTCTCTCTCTTTTTTCTGTTTATGTGACTTTCTTTTACAGGTCCAGAAACCCTGGGGTGGCTCAGCTGCATGCCTCCCAGGTGAGAGGATGCCATTTCCCCCTGCCCAGCTGAGGAAGTCCTCACAGGTTGAGGGCAGTGGCTTCACCACTGTGGATACCCTTGCAGCCTGGTAAGTCACAAACACCATGAGCATCAGGGTCAGGTTGAGGCAGCAGTTGATAGGGTTGTGAAAGGAAACCTGTACCCACTGGAATTGCTCTACCAACAGGTACAAACTTGCTGACCCTGTTGACTCTTACTATTAAGCCACTGATGGCCTCATTCCTCAAACTGTTAGCCTCCTCCACTCCAGGTCCATAACACAGAAGGGGATAATTGAGGCCTTCTAGACTGGAGTGGTAACTTGTTCTTGGATCTCCAGCCCTCCCTTTTGTGACTGTCCCTCCTCCAACATCATCCAACCATGGTGTTCCTGTTTCCTGTCATTTATGTTTGTGTGTTCCTTAACTCTTCCCTAACTCTCTATCCTACACACTTTACCATTATTCCTTCCCTCTTAAAAAAAGAGTGCCCCTCCACTCTTACCTCCTCCTGCACAATCCCTGTAATGTGTTCTTTCTATGCCACCCTTGTCTTCTGTCTCCCCTATTTCCAGCCTTCCTATCCTACCACCTTTCAACCTTATAAAAGCCCAACCCTTCACAGTGAACAGAACAAACATTGAAACAGTCTTAGAAGGCTACTCAGCACAGATTATCATTGAAGAGCTTGAGATATCTGCTCAGGCCTGCACCCTCAGCCTGTTGTCAAAAATGTCCAATAGTATTCATGATTTAACATATATACAAATTATTGTGCACATAAGTACACTTGTTACAAATCATTTTATGCTACTTCAGATGTGCAAAGCTGCTCTGGGCATTTCAGCATTGGATTGAGTAGTTCTGAGAACCGTTCCACTTGTTGGCATTTTACTGATTTGAATATATGTGGAATATTGTTGTTTTTCAAATATTATTATGTTTGTATGAACTATTGGCTTGGCTCTCTTTACAGAATCAAACCTTTCCTTACCCCACTTGCTAGAACTGCAATTGCCCATTCCCATCTACTATCAACACTTCTCTCCGCCTCACCTCTGTTCTCCAACTTAAACAAAGCAGATCTTAATAAACTATCATCCTGCTATAACCACATTGCCAGATTTGCTACTGGCACAGCCTACTGGACACACCACTGTCACAACCTAAATCGCCTAGGATGTCTTGAACTGCCTAGCCTACCACAGTTCAACCAGCTGATAGTGGCACATAAAGTCCTTTACCAGCCAGAAAATACACCTGCACTAAAAAATATTATCAGCCCCTACACCAGCACCTGGCCACTGCAATTATCCACTAGACTCCTAGTTCAAACATACAAATCCAACTACTCAGCTGGGGACTCTCTGTTTGCCAACTCGGTTGGAAAAACATGGAACAGACTCCCAGCTGACTTGACCCTACAACCCTCACTAACTCAATTCAAAAACAAACTCAAGAAATACTTCAAAACTCATTGGTTACATCCTTGCACTAATCCCAACTAGTGACCTCTCTATGACTTACTTTTTTCTACCACACCATTTCAGGAAGGGTCAATTGTATAACTGCTGCTCAATGTGTCTTAAACATGAATGTAATGTTATGTATATATAACTTTGAAAATAATATGTTTTGTAAAGTGTTTTATAATAAGTTAGTACTATATGTGCTAAATGCTGGTATTGCTTATGACTGTAATCTGCTTGAAACTAGCATTTACTAAATGTTCAATGTCTATTATTATCTTGGAGCTTTTCACCCCGGGCCTCTGCTGAAAATGGACATATACCCAGTCGGACTATCCCGGTCAACAAATGTAAAATAAATAAATAAATAAACTATTGCTAGTGAATTTATAAATTCAAAGATACTGTGGTGTGTACCTCTTTGTGTACATGTTCATGTCATTTGGCTTTTCCCGGTTAGGAGTCATCACAGCTGATCACAGGACCACTTATGACTGGCAGTAGATTTTATGGTGTCGAGTTGCCAGTCCAGCGCCCAACCTTCAGAGAAGGCACACACACACTCATGCACCTACCTGTATGTCTTTTTTAAAGTTTAGTTGATTGCAAGGAGGACATGCAGACTCCACACAGAAGGCGCTCTAGCTGAGAATCGAACTGGAAAACCTCTTGCTGTAAGGCAACAATGCTAACTGCTGCACCACCGTGGCCATCCTCTTTGTGTACATGTTGCAGAATTTGTATTCAGAAACAGCCCAAAGATGGTGCAGCTTGGTGCTCTAGCACAAAGACATGTAGCACTGCATGGGGCTGGCTCCATGGCTGCACTGAATGCTAATGAAACAGTCTAGGTAAGAGGAACATGCTAATTTGCCATGTGCTGTCTCCCCTGGAACCAGTGCCAGGAAAGCATCTGCATGCTGAGTTATTCATAAAATGATTCTGCTGTGTAGATCAGCACAGTCAGCCCCACCACATCACGGTAAGAAACATGTCCAAGAGGCAATTTTTATCTACTCGACACAATAATAATACAGGGATCAGGTGGTGGGGTGGGGCCACTAGACATCAGACATTACTCTAAACAAGGTAGTACAATGGCACCTACTGCAGTATAGGGAATGGCGATACAGGGGGACACTAGCTACCACGGAAACTACAGTTGTGTCATAACTGTAACTACCATAGTACAGGGATTGGGGAGTGGTGGGAAATACTACATAGGGGAGTGCAGACAAGTCAGGGGCAAGTTTGGGACTATGGTGTGTGTGTGTGCTTATGTTTGAATGTATACTTTTATAGGTGGGAGACTGACTTGGGGGGGAATGTCAATGGCTACATGAGCATCACTTTACTATGACAATGTGCAGATCAGCAACAATCTGTATGCAGTGATTGTATCTGTGATTCAGTGACATGCAAATTAGCCAATAATAATAAGGTATTTCTTTATTGTTGCTAACATGTCTTTGAATAACAAAATACTGTTTAGCAGGACAAGAACTTCTTCATGAATCCCACATAAGTCATTTGGTTATGTGTGGGACATAGCTAATATGAAGCCATAACAGTCAGTTCTATATATGAATGTTGGCCACTGTAGGTGGATGCAATATGCAGGTTTAATTGTTAACTAAACTGAGCAGGAATCATCCAGAAATTGTCACAAACTGATTTTGGAAATTGTTCAACTTTTTTTGGCATCATAGTTCAGGGAATATGCTTTATTCTGTAGTTACAGTACATTAAAAGTTAAATGGTAAACATAAAAAGTCAACAGGACTATTCATCAGGTCTGATTTCTGATGTAATTTAGTTGAAACACATACAATTTGAAAAAAAAAATCCATATTGTAGAAAACTGTACACTTCCAAAACCATGCCAAAACATGAACACGTTTAATATTTAACCCATATCACAAGAATATAGGTATCACTGTAGGTCCCTCAAAGAGACATAGGCAGACATGTTTACATATTTCTTATGAAAAAACATACAAGACAGATGGGGAGATAGCCTGGAAACATTAGTACATGCTTCCTGTAGATGAAACAGAAATTATTTTTGCCTCAACAAGCATAACAACATATTATACAAATAATGTTTTTCAATAAAATATTGAATTAATAAAAAAATGCCGCAAATTATAAATTAGCCTTTTGGGGAAAACACTTTAAGCAATACTTGCTTCCTTTTGCCAATTTGCGTTAAAGGGAAAAATCTCGGCAGTTCATTTATTTATAAGTGAGTAGAATCTAATACACATGCACCTTGTAATGCAGTCTAATATTGGAAAAGATTTGCCAAAAGCCACAAAACAATTTCAAGTCAATTATTCATTCGTACTGTAAATATGATTTTGAAAAGACCCCTTTAGAATTAGCATTTCTTAGCTGGCTGCCATCCTGGATAGTATAATTGTTTTTGTTTTCAAGAATGAATTGACTAGAGAGTGTAGTAATTATTAATAACCTTTACTTTCTTGCCTGTAACACACAATCACATCTGTGGCAACTTCTCCAAGTATAAAGTTGTCGTAAGTGATGAAAGGAACAGTAATGCACAGATTGTGTGTACATTTTTAATTAAGGAAACAGAGTTTCTGTACCCCTTTCTCTTGCTGTGTGAAATTATATTCTTAAATCATCGACTTAATCATCGATTTACTATATAATGAAAATATTAAGTCGATGATTTAAGAATATAATCACAAAACGCAGCTTGTATTTATGCTATTTACCATTATATGTTTCAGTATTCTGAACATTAGTCATGTCTTTACTTGGTAATTCATCAGAGCACAGCTTTTCTTAAGCATTTTTATAGCTGCACATGACAGAGCTCACCTGCATGGTAGCTGTCACTTACAAAACTGGTCATTGCACTCTTTACCTAATATAAGTTCCTTGTTTTAATGTCCTTGGAATAGCTACAAGGATGCATAATGTGTCGCGAATACTTCATCAGATCATATGGTAGTAAAATCATACATTGCAAACTATTTTCGCATCCTTCAAACCTAACTGTGCTGCCAACATCTTTCAGCTGTGGTATGTTTTATGTTTACATCCCCTGGTAAATAAATCCTTATAGTTGCATTGTTTTGCATTAATACATGTGAAGATCGCTGCTGCTTTCCAGTTTCTCCCTTCCTCTCAGCTGATTAAGCAGATGCTCTTTTTCCAAATGCTTGACATCACAAAAGACAGGGTCACTTCCATACGAAAGTCTGAAGGAGTTCCTGAAGAAGCTCCTACAAGTGTAAAAGTGTTGCATTAATGGTTGTGATGAACAGCATCTGCTACTGTGTTGAGAAATATATTTTATGCTTTTCTTTTATAGATAAAAATGTATCAGATGTTATGATTCCATCATTTAGCAGTAAACAGTAAATGTACAAAGTGTTCAGAAATTCAGATACGCCATCTGGACCCAAGGCACAGAAGCATGAACCCCTAAACATGGCCCAGGGGAGTTATGTTTGATTAGGGCCACTGTTGTTTGAGGGACCAGACAATGGAAGAGTAACTTGAATGGACAACTTTGGCTCATTCATTCTAGGGAAAGAGGAGACCCTGTTAGGCCTGCATTACTGGCAAAACCTAAGATGGCTAGGTGCATATTGTCCCTGCAGAGGCCATTTTGTCTTGTAATGCATGAGACATGGACCATCTTGCTGAACCAGGAAAACAGGTGATGTGTGTGGAGGTGCATACCTACTCACCTATCCTAGAGAGCAGTAGCTGTTCCACAGGACCTGAAGCGATCACACTCTGCATAATCCTATTTCACTGCTATTGGGAAAAGATGAGCCAGTTTGGCTTGCTGTGTAGCACGGGGAAAATATAAGCCAATAGGGTTTCCTTGGTAGACACAAATGACAACCCCTGTGGGAAAAAAACAGGCTGAATGAGGGCAGATAGCTGAGCCATCAGCAGAGAACAAAAAGGAAAAGTAGTGCAGGCAACATGAATTAAACAAACAAACAGAAGTAATAAACTCAGCAAACCAATACATGTATGCAGCATGGTTGACTTCCTTGCTGTCATGGCTGGCATTTTACACAGGCAAACTAGGTGACATCCTACAGTGCTATTCAACTAAGGGTACATCTCTGGCTTGTATATTTGCTTTTCTATTATTTCCAGACAAAGGGGGAAACACTGCTATTTCAGCGCTCCTCTTCAATAAACTAACCTGCATTTGTGTGAAGTAAACTAAAAACTGTCCTTAACGGCTTGAAAGTTTCCTGATTTTGCCTCATTGTTTGTCTATTCCTTGTAAAATGGCAAATTATTGAAGACTGCAAAAATGATAACCTGTTGTTTTAATAGCCCTGTAAATATTTAAGAGCACTATTTAAAATCAGTCTTGGATTTTGACCCTTTGTTCATAATTCTTGTACCAAGAGTTTGACAACTACTTATTTATTTATTTCTTTTTTTGACATTTGTTTGTTGGGAAAGTCTGACTGGATATGAGCCCATTTTCAGTGGAGGCCCAAGGAAAAAAGCTCCACAGTGCACATTAAACTGAATTAAAACAACATCAAACAATGGTTACAAATATTAAGACAATAACAAAGTAGTACAATTTGTGAATACAATAAAAAGATAAGCAAAATATAAGGCAGGCAATGAAGCTGACCATACATTACATACAATATAGAAGAGAGCTCGTAATATGTATGTTACACAATGATGCATGAAAATATACAACAGAATAAGTAATAGGCCGTAAAAGCCATATATCTGTTCTGGCAGGAGAACTAGATAGTACATTTCAGTCATAAATTCCGGGATGGATAAAGATTAGTGTAAGAATATAAAGAAAGGAAATTAGAAGGTTAAGGAATTAAATAGTGGACACACTACTGTATGTCCCTTACCTTATTTACTCATTTTATGAAAGTTTAACAACTGAGATGAAGCAGCTCTAATTACCGGGGCTATGGAGGAAAATCAGTAACTGCTGTTTCTTATTATTCTGACTTTGCAGGTGTATTGTAGTTTGTGTAAAGTAACTTGGAATAAGTTAATATGTGCTTACTATTTGTGTGGAAGAAAGTTGAAATGCATTACACAATCATCATTTTATTACAATCAGATATCTGTAGTGTACACAGAAATGATTATAACTGTATGGGGAGGTGTAAGGGCTGCCTATGGATGAAGTAAGTGATTTTCTTGTTTGTCAGTTTAAACAATTACTAATATATATTTGCAGAAATTATGTGAACTTTAAGTAAGATTAATACTTTAGTGTGATTATCATCTGTTTTTGTGAGAGAAACTTGAATTATTATTATTATTATTTTACCACAGTCAGACATCCAAGATGCACAAAGTCAATAAAGTGGTTGAAATTCATTGAAGGAGACTGCCTGTTTGCCCTTCATACCCTTTCTACAGAAAGACGGCTTGCTAAATAGGGCAAAAATTCTAAATCCCCACCCCAGAAAGTAAAGCAGGTCATTAGCTATTAGATCAACCAATCCCTCATTCTGTGCCTCTAAGATTAGAACTGTCATGAACACCTAACTGTTCAAGGACAAGTGCCCTCACTTTGAATTACTAAATGTATTTTTTCATTCATTTATTTGTTTGTTTGCTTGTTTATTTTCTGTACTTTGAAAGTATTATATAAATCATGTCACTTTTTTTTTAAGGATTTCTGAGCTCTGCCATGGCAAATTTATTTTATTTTATTTTTTTTATTTTTATTTTTTGTTCATGATTTGAATAGCTCTATAAATATGTTCTGTGCATATTGTAAAGATTGTGCTACATTTTTTCAATTCACTTCTGCCATCCTCCTGATTATATTGCAAAGTGTACCATTTCTGTATAAGCCCTGCAACATGTCTTAGATTTGTATGGCTTGCTTATATATCATTTGCTTTAGATCAAAGAGTGCAGGAAACTTAAGCAGCTCTGTTTGATTTGTTCTTGTTAAGAAATAATCTGTGTTGTATCTGTGCTATGTATGAAGGTATTTAATGAGCTACCTGCTGAGAAGGATTAAAGAATGGTAACCTCTGCTGGATTTCAAGCAAAAAGTCACTGGAAGCTTGTGCAGACTGCATTTGTGCTGTATTATTTTTCATTAAGTATTAAAGGGTGCACACATAAAGATATCTATTTTTATGACCATTTTGGACTGTTCTCTCTAGATGGCGAGAGGTCCATATTATTGTCTAGGATTTGCATCTGTGGAATTATCTCACTGAGATGACCCTGAAAATGATAGAGCAGTTACATCAACTTAATGAAACAGCTCTTCAAGGGAAAGCTTTTTCTACAGGATTATCATTCTATCTGCCCCACAGAATGAAGCACAGCATATTGACTGAGGCACTGGTTTGCAAAGATTTTTTAATACATTCAACAGCTGTCTGTGTAATGTATGATTTTAGGCAAGTCATCACTTAAATTTTTTTATACTGTGGGTCTGCAGCAGAGAGTAAGCCACTGGTATTTCATTGTACCCTACATATTTATTGAAAAAAAAATAAAGTGACTAAATCAATCCGGTTATACAGCCAGTGTGTACTGCATTTAACTACCATTTGCAGCTTGTGGCCTTTGTCATAACTTTAGTGGTAGTCTGTGAACCAGATCGTCCATTTTTGACTTGCATACCAGGTACTGGATGAGCTGCACACAATCGATGAGACATGGTAGAACAACATCTGATTGCCTTTCATAAGGGAAGATGAAAATGCCAGCTGGGTGTACACCCAGTACCACAGCTTTTGGTTGAGGCTGCAGGTCAATGAGAGAAAGGGAGAGAGAGATATAGTTCCTGGAACTTGTTACAGGTAAAACAGATGAGTAGTAGATACAACTGCACTAGTGCCATCTTTAAGGCTGTTTGTAGTGCATTTGGTGTATGTGCATGTGTATGCATCTGCAGGTGTAGGTATTTAGTGCACGTGCATGTGTGTGCATCTGCATGTGGACAGGTGTGGGTATTTGGTACATGTGCATGTGTATGCATCTGCATGTGGACAGGTGTGGGCATTTGGTGCATGTGCATGTGTATGTATCTGCATGTGGACAGGTGTGGGTATTTGGTGCATGTGCATGTGTATGTATCTGCATGCTTACAGGTGTGGGTATTTGGTGCATGTGCATATGGATGCATTTGCCTGTGGACAGATTTGGGTATTTGGTGCGTGTGCATGCATCTGCATGTGGACAGGTGTGGGTATTTGATGCATGTGTATGCATCTGGTTGAGGACAGGTGTGGGTATTTGGTGCATGTGCATGTGTATGCATCTGGTTGAGGACAGGTGTGGGTATTTGGTGCATGTGCATGTGTATGCATCTGCTTGTGGACAGTTGTGGGTAGAGCAGGTGAGAAGCACATCACTACAGAGGTGAAGGTGGTTCTCTTACAGCATACATCGTCCACCTTCATCCTACACTGCTATCATGGCTCACCAAAATAAAGAATGCAGCAAATCCGGTGTGCAGCATTAGTGCAATCTCAGGATCCTGTAACCTCCTCACCACCCAGCATTGAGGATCCAGCTCATCTGTGCCAGGATGAGGGTGATTTGTGGCTTATGTTTGCAGTGTTAAATGAATGAGAGAGATAAGGACACTGAATGAAAGTAAAGACGCATTTCCTAGCATTAGATTTCTTGTTTTAGAGTCCTAGTCAATAAGGCAGCTAGACCCATTGTAAAGATGAGTCATCCTCTTGTACCACTATAGCAAGCAGTGTAATGGCTGAGAAAGAAATGAGGACTGGAATTCCATACTGCAAGTGAAAATAGCAGTTGTTGAAAGTCATAAGATCTTACCTTAAACTAAATTACTCCATTTTTAATTCTACTCTGCAAAGTTTATTTACACTTAGTTATCTTGCAGTAGTTCACCCTAATGTTTATGAATCTTATCCATTGTTATTATTGACTATTGATGATATGAGGTGTACATGGACAGCCACAGTGTAAACTTTCTTCTTATGACTGATATTGTGGTTTTCAGGAGATACTAATACAATCTGGAAGCTTCTGCACAAACTGCAGACCAAGGCAACTCTCAACTGTACAGATTTTCGCAGAATGTCCAGATTTTTGCCTTATATTTTTGCTCTGTTTTTCATAAAATTGTGGCTTTCTGGAAAAGTAGTGGCAAATCAATAAAGATTAGAGTTAGAAAATAATGACAGACATTTAAGTTTTAGACTTCAGACACTCCAAAAAATTAATGCTAATGCAAAACCTGTTATTCTATCAACTTTCTAAGTGTGTAAGAGCAATATTTACAAATTGTCCCTATTTGTACCACTTTTTTCATGGCTTTGTCCATATTTCTTCCTCTAGGAGGTTAAGAGGTATGCCCTGCTTTAAATGGCAGGTCTGGTAGTAGCCAGACCCCTTAGCTATATCTACCATCTAATGCTTACGAATTATATTACTGGTCTTCTTCAAATTTGCTGTTATTTGCCAACTGTCCAAAGCCCCACCGGCATTCCAAGGCATTTACTCTGCAAGTCATTTGTGATATATTACCAAGCTAATAGAAAGGACTGTATGTGATCAAGTTCTAGAGTCCATCAATGTGGCATATTAGCTCATGATTTACATAGGATTATAACACTCTTAAAAGCCAGAATATGTTATCACTCTCAGTAGCCTGCTACATGGAGAATGGCCTAATTGTTGATGCCATTTCTTTCAGCATGAGTCAATATATTTAAATTTATGGATCACTTTCTGCTACGGGGCAAACTTAAAAAGCATGGGTTTGGCAATGTACCCTAGAAACAGTTCATCAGCTATCTTAAGCAATGCAGTTTTTAGGTTGATTTCTCATCATTTATAAGCAGTATTAGCACTGGGTCTCACCCTTAGGTTCCATTTTAGGGCCATTTCTTTTCTCCATGTTTATTAATTATGTAACTCTTAAACTTCCAAAAATACAGGCAAATATGAGTGCAGACTACATGATTCTCATTAAGCTAGGAAGAACAACTCTCACTATCAAAATAATATTTCAGCAGCCCAGTTTGGGCTGCATCAGAACAAATTAAATGTTAGCTATAAAAGGATTTATATATTACTTAAGGATCCTGCAGAAATTGAAGGATGCACCTGTAATACAAAACTTAGATTTATTTAATTTTCATATTGCTCAAATGCAGAATATATTTATATCCTGAGGTGTAGTTCAACCTAACATATTATTTTAGTTTTCATGTTGAGACAGCTATTAATAGGCCCTGGCATCCAAAAATGTAAGGCGCAAAGGTGTAAAATTACTCTATGCTACGTTTTGTATGCAGTCATTCAGGTTTGCAAATCACAGACATGGATTATGGTCCTTAACAGCAGTGTACAAATCACCCCTACCCTGTATAAACTGCACACAGCAGTGCATAATACACAATAGTGTATTAAGTATTCTGGTTCCCATTTACCCCTAAACCCATCCACAAGTATACAGCTTCTAACTTTTCTGTGTGGCAAGACAGTGCAACACAGCACAGATGCAGTTTTCCCTGCTGAATTGTGCTTTGCTGTCATGCCTATGAGTGATTTATAAACATGTTTTGCTCATTGAGGATAATGGCAGAGCTAGATTCATCACCTTAACATGTTAATTAGGCAATCTGCTGGCACGGAAACTCCCAGTGTTAGGATCTCAGCTGTTTCCCTCTGTAGGAGTGGGTTTAAGTGTGGCTGTGATAGTAGAGTAGCCTGCACAGCATGAAACTCCATTTCTGATAGGGTTTTACCTACTGAGCTAAGTTTTTTTTTAATTAGTGCTAATATCTTGTGCAGCTGTGTACACTGACTAAAGTTTCAGCAGGGAAGGGGGATTGCTGTGCTGTAAAATGCAACTCGTATCCCGTTATACGTAGCTGGAATCCCATAGGTTATCTGATTGAAGTCAGCATGTGCACCAATGGTGTTGTGTTGTTGGACTGTGTATGTTCAGTCAGAAAGGGCTTTACATAGCCACTCCATACTTGGAGTACCATGGCTACCTAATCAGGTAAGACTGTGCACAATCTCTTACCTCACTGTGTACTTTATTTTTTGGTATATCAGGCCTATACCATAGCACACAATGGTTAGGAATTGTATATGAAGTCCTTAAATTCCTTAGACTTGTTATAAATTGTCAGACATTTTAATTTGAATTCCCATATTTAGAATACATTCTCCATTTTGTAGTTCTTCATTCTGAATGCAGTACAGCTTTGCTGCAAATGACAGTCAACAAACTTTGTTGCAGTATCACTCCAGACACAAGCAGCATCACTACCTATCCACAGGAAAACAAGGTGCCTCCAGTCTCTGCAAAGGCAACTCTTTCATTAGGATGGTTGATCTTCAGAATATTATATTAGAGTTACTGCTGTCCTCATGTCAGAATCTTACAAAGTAAAACTTCTATATCTATTCAGTCAGAAACCAAGATCAAGTACTCTTGAATCTAAAGAGATCTACATTTGAATTAGTACTAGATGAAAGATCTTTAATGAGATTCCAGTAGCAACTCAGAAATACCTTCCAGTCAAAATAAAGTAAGTGCCAGATTATTCTAAGTTTTGGACCAAGCTAGTGCAATATCTTATCATTGCCTGCAGCTGTAACTGTTGTAGGGACAGTGCATACTTGCATAGTACATGCAGTCATTTTTTAACTAAAGATTCATTTCCTGAGACTCTTTAATAACTCTAATAATCTAACATTTCATAGATGACAGGCAACATTTCCAAAACTTTGTGGGTACTTTATGCTACATATTTATGCTTTTGTGTGAAGGTTCCATTCTGTCATTACCTCACTTTTTGGCAGTGCTCTAGTTTAAGTGATACACTTAAACAATGTTCCAGTTTGGCGGCATTACATTTGTTTTCAGTGATCCAGATGCACATTTCCCTTTCTTTGGTTTTCACTGAAACATTTTCCAATTTTCAGTACTGCTATTATTTCATTTCAGTGTGATTGTGTAAACACGTTAGGTTTGTAATGCTCCATTTCCCAGCTGTTTCTTGATTTTGATGTAACATAATGTTTGTGCCTTTTGGTCCAGGTTGTCACTGATCAACAGACTAGCCCACCCATCCATTTAACAAACAAATAAGTAAGTAAATAAGAAAGTAAGCATGCAAACAAGTCATTTATTGTGTAGCTCTGTATTGCAAAATGAACTGCAATGACTGAAACAGAATCAAGGCTATAACACAGCTGCATCAGCACTGAGCCACAACGTGAATATGCCATTGGGAGTTCTGATTAATGCCTTTACAATATCTGTGAAATAGATGTGCGGTGGTCTTTTTTGCCAGCACCAGCAAGATGCTGTGGTCCTTTCTTCTAGCACTAGCAGAGGTGCATGTCAGCTCATCGATGCTATTCTGATGAAGTCCTATACTGTTGAAGTCAATCTTATAAAAATTGTTAACTTGAATAAATACACCACTTTACTGTCTCATAACTCCATGATTACACATACTTGAGGTAATGGCATTTTTTCTGACCTCCCCATACTTAGTGAGCTTGTAATTAAATGCTAGTTGATGACTTTCACTTGATGATACAGTATATACTGTGTCACTAGTTAACTGTCAGGTTCTCAACCAGCATTATGTATGTACAGCATGAGTAATGGGTCAACAGACTGAAACTGGGTGTATAATTCATTGCATGAGTTTTACTCAACTGAGTAAGTAAAACAAATTAGGAAGCTACCTTAAGAACAGGGGACTTTGCATTAGAGGTGCATTTACAGCAGGCAGTGACAACATTTATTTTTTCAGGAAACACCTTGTGCTTGTTTTATTATTTTGCCTGATGATATAGATTTTCTCAGCAATATATGACCCTCTCTCAGCACTGATGATTAATAGTATATTGTCACCTGCTGGCATTTTCTGTGGCTGGTGTGACAAAGGGAGATACTGACAGCCCAGCTACCTGGAAATGTGTAAATAATTATATGCCATTTGGGAATATCAACATGATTTATATAGAAGTATGACAAAGGGAGATACTGACAGCCAGCTATCTGGAATTTTGTAAACAATTATATGTCATTTGTGGATATCAACATGATTCAGATAAGATGCTTGTGTTACAACTGTATTAGAACTCTATGCCATGTGTATATCAAAGTTGTTTGTATGGACATGTGCATTAAAAAGGTATTTTGTAAAGTATTGAACTTAAAGATCTATCCACAGTGTGCCCTGATGGAAGAGAACAGAAATGTACATACACTATTGTAACTGTTTACATGTATATATTTTAACAGTGGAAACTGGAACACAGGAGGTTAACTTCAGTCCAGCAAAACTTCAGAAAAATAGCTGAAATGAAATGAATTTATGACAGCAAGAGACATGATGTCTATACTAGGGAGCTCTCTGTGTTGTCTTTAAGGATAAATAATTACTAGGCTTGAGATGTGGAAGTGTTTTATTGTTTTATAACTTCTAGCATCTGCCATAGATCTAAGGTATGTGTATTTTCACAGGTAGATGCTAAATACTGCCAGATTCCAGCAGTGGGAGTTTCACCTGGGATAGAGTTGGATGACAAGAAATTATGTCATTCTACAACCTATCCCAGCAGTAATATTTGAGATATTAATTTAAGAAGTCTTTTAGAGAGACACAGCATTCTGTATTCTGTCTTTGACCTGACAACAACTAGCAAGGATCCATTCACCAGATCTGCCTTGCTCTGTAGTAAAGAAGTCCTTAGGTTATAGTAATTCTCTTAGATATAGTCAGGAATGTAGCAAAGCTTAACTTAGATATTTTCTTTATTTATTTGAGACTGTCCTGCAATGTTGTTTTAAATATTTCCTGTGAATTTGAACTCTAATGTCACTGTAAATATATATGTACTATTGTGTTGTTCTTTTATTATTAAATATATTTAAACCTTTTACTGTGGCTGATCTATGTAGAGATAATTAAGTTCTGCGAATATTTGCATATTTATTTGGTGACACTGCGTGGGCCACTCCTAATAGCCTTGCTCTTGGTCTAACTACAATTTGTATTGATAGTAACATTACACAGCAAGATTAGACACTCTTTGTTAAGGGCCTTAAAATAGCTGATAAGGGCCTGGCTGATGGCAGTGATAACTACCTTATAGTCTGGGCAAAATGGGGCATAGCTAGTAAACTTCTGCCAGCCTTTCCCAGGTGTGTGTATGTGTGTGTGTGTGTGTGTGTGTGTGTGTGTGTGTGTGTGTGTGTGTGTGTAAATCAAACCTCAAAGAGTGTGCGTGTTTCAGCTATTTGGGCAGGGACACGAAGCACTGGTTGGACAGAGAGGGTGCTGGAGGTCTTGGCTTGGCCACTCAGCTGAGACCTCAACTCTATAGCTGTGCCAGTGAGGAGTCTTATTGGGGATCTGAAGAAAGAGGGAGAAACCAGCCATGGACTGACTGTGATCTCTGTGTGCTCTTAAGGGAAATTGTACTTGATGCAGAGAGCTGCATCCGGGAATACTGTGTGTGTACCCGTTGTCTTCTCAGTGTACATCCCCCACTGGTGTCAGTGGTGAGGACTGAGGGTCCTTGATTACTGTTTCAGTGGTGGGGCATTACAGCAGGCAATACATCAAGAAGGGTTAAAACAACAATATAACTGAGTTATATCCTGAAAGCCTTGGTTTAATTCCCAGTAACATTTGTATGCATTTTGGATGAGTATGATGGTTTGATATAACTACACAAATGCTTCTAACTCATACCTGAAAAAATGCTGTCATGCTTTGTTAAGCACTAATATTAAAAACAAAATATGACTGGTGGCAACTTCTCAGCATTCTGCTCCTACTGATCTGACCAGTTCCTAGAGATTTCCTAGGTGAATAATAAGGTTAGGAGAGCACCTGTGGCTTACCACAAAAAACAAAACATCCACCTAGCTTGTCCCTTGGTAGCAAGCTGTCTGGCAAATGTGATTCCCCTAGATAAATATGAAAACAGCACATCACAAATGAGAGATGACTATCTTTTTCTCCTCACAGCATGGATATTTTTCTAGTTTTGTTGTTGCAATGAGACTCTTGATAGTGGTGGTGATAAGTACTGCTGGGATAGTTGATTAGTGTTCAGCATTAATGTGTAAATGTGCTTGTTGCCTCAGTTTAATAGAAAAAAAGTATGCCTATCCTTGTCAGAAGCCCAAGGCAGACATTATGTGGCCAGAGGCTCATCTGATAGCTACAGCACTGCAAGGTCTATTTACAGTTGGGAACACTCATTACTACAGTCATCAGAATGTAGGTTGCTGTGTGACATCTCTGGTCTGGGCTTTGTAGGTATTATGGCAAGAGGAAAGCTTTTTGTTTAAAACTGCAAAGCAGCAGGCAGTCTGAAGTACTATTATTCTTGTTACATGAATGCTAGGAGCTATAATAAGACAGTGTTACAGCAAATCACGTAGTTTTGTCCCAGATGTACTAGATTACAGAGTCATATATTTCTTACGCATGATTAATTCATGCATGTTTTTTCTGTACTAAATCCATCACAAGAGTCCTTCCAACCAGCTTTGCATACGATCCCTTTACCTTCAGAGAAGACAAACAGCTGTGGATTTCTGTGCTACTGATACCACAGCATCAGTGAATGCATTATTTGAAAGACAGTACACTATGACTAACTCACTCCATGAACAAATGGCTCCAGCTGCCTGTGTGTCTAAAATTCCTCTGCTGGGAGCATTAGAAAATATTATCACACACCAGATGGCTGGACAATTAATGCGGTTTGTCCTACCCCAGAGAGAGGCAGGCAAGATGATAAGCAAACAAACTACAAATTGATAAAAAGTATTGGTTGTATATGCATTCGCGCACGCATGTGCGCACACACACACACACACACACACACACACACACACACACACACACACACAAGCACCTATAATGCAAAATGAGTTAGTTCTTATTTTATTTCCATTTCTTCGTGTAAAAGGGACAATGGTGATTTTTCACAGAATTATTAATTACAGTTAGAAGTAGCAGAAAGTTTAAACATTTGCATTGCTAGGTTATTTACACAACACTTCAAAAACAGTGCCAGCCTGTTTGATATTTAATAATTCTGCAGAGAGCTTGCTTAAAGGAATGAGCACTTACAATTCACATGAGGGTTTCCTGTATTCTTTTTAAAAGCTGAAAGTGACATTTTGATTAAATGTAATTTTACACCGTGAAGTAAAAGCCTCACCTCTTTTAACTGTAAAGATTCTAAAAGGTCAGTGAATAAATATGATGGCAATGCCATTCACTAACCAGTAAGAATTCAAACTTAAAAAGTGTTTGTGTTCGTATGTGTATGTGTGTGTGTGTGTGTGTGTGTATATATATATATATATATATATATATATATATATATATATATATATATATATATATATATATATATATATATATATATATATATATATATATATATATATATATATATATATATATATATATATATATATATATATATATATATATATATATATATATGCGTGTATATATGTGTGTGTCTGTCTAAAGCACCTGATAAATGTATATGTATATGTATATATATATATATATATATATATATATATATATATATATATATATATATGTGTGTGTGTGTGTGTATGTGTATGTCTGTCTAAAGCACCTGATAAATGTCAGCAATCAGACAATGGAACTAGAGGGAATAAATATAATATAAATGACAGTTGACAGATACATCAGGCTGACCTTTATGTGAAGGCAGACTAAATGTAAATCAAGTAGAATCTTGGGCAGCAGATACTCACAGTAAACTTTTTTTTAAACTTTTCTAAGTATGAATGGATTACATAGCAAGAATCGCATCTTTCACCTGAGCATCAAAAGTCAGAGAAGTTTATGTGGTCTCCAGAAGAATTTCATGTAGTGTACTTAATAAATTCAATACTGCTTCCACCACTTCTGGTTAGCATGCCTGCATAAGTAATCCTACATATCCATATTTTGCAATCTTATTTATCAGGCCTGACCTGATGTAGTTTAGCCTCTGTAGATACACAAGCACTGAAAAAAAATGAGCCAGATTCAGAAAAATAGACAAAGCAGATTAACACAGCAGAGTCACTTCGTGCAACATGGTCAGACTAGTTAAGGAATTTGATAGGGAACTCAACAGGGTGCATAATGACCGGCGCTGTACAATGGTGGTCATGTGACATAAGGGGCCTAGCAGCATGTATGTAGAATGCCTGCAACCATGCTTTTGTGATCCGGCACTCTGAGAACAGCTTTGAGTTTAAAAAAAAAAAAAAAAACTATACAACAAAGTTCCTTTTATGTTTTTGCTATAAACGAGAAAGAAATGGGTATATATTACAGTCAGAAAAGAGAAGAACAAGCAGTGGAACATAAAGAAGAGTGAGGGGAAATGAATAGCGGCAAAAAAAGCAATGTCTTTCGGCTTTTCCTGGTTAGGGGTAGCCATTGTGGTTGAGTTAATTTTAAAGACATGCAGGTAGGTGTGTTTGAGTATGTGTGTGCTTTCTATGAAGGTTGTGCACCGGGTTGGCAACTCGACACTGTAAAAGCATCACTGCCAATCAATCTCAGGACCAGTGATCTGCTGTGGCAACTGAAATGAATAGTGGCAAAAGGGGTAGAAAGGCAAGAATATAATTTTGTGAGTGATAAATGCCCATTTTTATAATTTCAAGAAGATTGTTAAAGGGGGGAATTAGCAAGGAAAAGGTATCAGCAGGAAAGAGGATATGGGGAAGGCAGCAGGGGCAAACGAAAGACAGAGAAAGACCAAAAGGGAAGATTATGACATAAACGAGTTGGGGACACAAAGGAGAGAGACAGACAGGCAGATGGTCAGAAGCGGATTGCTGTTAATTTGCATGTAATCAAAGCTATTGATTCTTTACTGGAGTGGGTTGTTCTTTTCATTCAACTAATTAACAAATTACAACAAGGGTTCGTCATCAGTTTGCTGTGTCAGTTTAACCAAATCACAGCAGCTCCATATACCAGTAGTAATGACAGCAAAGACCAAGGGATGTACCATACAGTCTTGTGGGATTCCTGTGTGACAACCCTGTCTCCCACAATTGTTCCTAAGTCCTTCATGTTATGAGATCTGTATCGTAGCATCATTTCAAAAATGGCAAGGCTAGTCAAGCCAGGGCGAATGTGTGAATACCCACCCGATCAAACAGTTGTAATTTCACAAATGCTAATGTATCAGTAACCATTTGAAATGTTGGGACCGATTAGAGCAAGTCCTGAAATATGGAGACTGAACAGCTGAAAGAATGGGCTTTACTAAATCCGAAATGCCATTTTTCTGAATATTCCCTTTCTCTAAAGTATGGCGATCTTGGAGTTGATATATATAAGTTTAGGGGGTGGAGGGGTTTGTTGACATGGTTTTGCACATGATTTGAGGAATAACATTGGAGTGTACAAATTTTAATTATTGTTTATTTAATTTTAATTTTAACTCAACCTCCCTGTTAAATATTCATTCCAATGCCAAGGTTGCACAATCCCTGGAGAAATTACATATTCCCCAACCCCTAGGATTGTTGACAAAGTAGAGGTTGCCATTAGGGAGGTTTACTTATTACAGTCATCATCATCATCACCCCCTTTTTCCTATTTTTGCATGGAGTTGGGGTGTCATGTCACTTGTTGCCATCTCTCTCTATTCAGTGCTACTGTCCTACTGTCTTCGACATTCATGCCTGACTGTTGCAGGCATTCTCTCTCACAATACATCCACCTCTTTGCTAGATGTCTTCATTTCTTCTTGCTTTCTTCCTGCCTGTCCCAGATTGTCTTCTGTTTTATCCACGTGTATGAACCACAGTAATCTGTTCTCTTTGACTTTTTGTGCAATCAGAGCTACTTTGGCTTCTGCTCTTATGTCCTTATTCCTTTGTCTGTCTCACAGTCTGCATCTTACCACCCATCTCAGGCACTTCATTGTCATCACCTCTAGCTTCCAGAGCTGCTCTGCCTTTACTGCCCAGCTTCTTGTACCATACAGGAGTACTGGTCATACCACTGTTTTGTACACCTTACTTTTCAGCTTCTTTGGCATTCTTCTGTCATACACCCCTGACACTCTGTGCTATTTAGCTAAAGCCCCACTGATTCTAGCTTTGACCTCCTCATTCAGACTTTCCTTCACCTCAACCACCCCTCCCAGATACTTGAATCTGTTAACCTGTTCCACTATTTTCCTTTCTATCTCTAATTTCCACTATTTGTTGCCATTACAACTGTCTTATCTGTATTCATTTTCATTCCATGTGGCTTCATTTTTGCACACATTACCCTACCATTTGCTGAAGTTCTTGGTCAGAGTCTGTTGATAATGCCACATTGTCTGCTTACAGCATCTTTGTTGATCTGTCCCCTCAGACCTGTTTCCTAATGAAGTCCATGACTAGTATAAACAGCAGGGGGGTTCAGAGCTGAACCCTGATGCGCATCCACTCCCACTTAGAACCCCTCTGTAAGACTGAAGAATGTCCATACTTGCATCATTGGAACCTTGTACATAGCTTGAACTAATTCTACCAATGTTTCTGGGACTTTGTACCACCACAGGACTTCCCAAATCAGCTTTCTTGGAACCTTGACATGTGCATTCTCCAAGTCTAGGAATGCCCATTTGGACTCCTTCCTCATTTCTAGCTTTTTCTCAAGTATCTTTCTCACTGTAAACATCAGGTTGATTATTCTGCATCCTGATCTGAAACCAAACTGCTCATTTCCCAACTTACTTTCTGCTACTCTGCATAATTGTTTACAAATCAATCTCACCAGATATTTCATGCAGTGAGATATGAGTTTGATATCTCTAGACTGCCCACAGTTGGGAATGGCCTTTGTTCTTGAACACTGGCACTAGTATGCTTATTCTTCAGTCATCTTGGATATGTCTTTCTCTCCATACTGCCTTGACTACCCACAGTAGCCATTTCAACCCTATCTCACCCAACATCATGGTCATATCTGCTATGACCTTATTTTAGCCTGCTGCTTTCTCTAACTTCATTTTCCTTAGTGCTGTTCTTATTTCTTCTACAGTGGGCTCCTTCTCTTCTGTCATCGTAGGCTGTGTCTGGGGCAGTGCAGCTTCTAAGGGGTTTTCTTCATTCAGAAGCTGCTGGAAGTAGTCCTTCCACCTGCATTTGATGTCCTGTGGACTGATGAGCAGGTTGTCGATGGCATCCCTTATGAAGGGTGTCTGATTATCTCCTTTATTTTTCTGTCTTTGCCTTGCAACCTGATAAGAGTTTATTTGTGCCACCTACTAAGTCACTTTCCAGAAGATGGTAGAGTCCCTCCAATGCCCTGTCCTTTGCTATTGCAACTCCTCTCTTAGCCTCTTTGTTACTCTACCTGTATCTCCCCTAGCTTGGTCCATCTTTTCTATCTCTAACTTTTCCTGCACTCCTTTCTTTTGAATCCTTCCTGGACTTCTGCATTTCACCACCAGCTTTCATTATGTACCTTATTTCCATACCTGGCTCAGCTTCTTATTTGTTCTGTACTCCTCACACATGCTGTTTTGAGGCACTGCCATCCTTCTTCAACTTCATCTATTTCCTCTTCTTCTTGAGTTGCTAGAACCCTGAGTAATCCCTTGAACTGTTGCAGTTTCTCTTCAATTCACTTCCAGGTCTTCAGCCTGGTTGTTGTTAACCTTAGATCTTTCTCTGACCAGCGCTTGCAGCTGATTGTAGCAACAAGTAGTTTATGCTGTGGGCTGCTTCTTTGGGGATGACTTTGCAATCACTTATTCTACCTCAGTGCCCTTTCCTTACTAGGGACTCTTTCTACCTGTGTTACATTTTGGCCATTTTTATATGTGATCTTGTGACTGTCTGTCTCTCTTTCTGAAATATGTGTTTATCAAGCCATTTGCCAGATGGAAGTCTAGAATGGCCTGTTCTTTATTTCTGTTGCTGCACACATGTGAATCCAGGCAGTCTTGATATCCTATTCTGTCTGTTCCAATATGCGCATTCAGGTCATCCACTATCAACAGCAATTCCTGTTGTACTGTTTTATCTAGCAGGAGGTCTTGCACCTACAACTGCTGTCTGAATGCACTCTTTTCCTCACTATCACAACCCTGCTATGGTGCATAGGCTGAGATTATGAATACTGCACTATCCTTACAATGGAGTCTGATTACCATGAATTTGTCACTAATTCTGAAGACATCCTTCACTGGCTTCTGAAGCCCATCCCTCACCACAATTCCCACACCATTTTTAGCCTGTCTTCCTCCTGAGTAGTAGACTCTGGATCCCAAGCCAATTGGCTTTGCTGCATGGCCCTTCCACCTTGTCTCCTGGATACATAGAATGTCCAGCTTCCTTTTTACCATCATGTCATCCACTTCCAAGGCTCATCCTTTCAGTGAATATACATTGAGTTCATGTGTGGCAGGTCAGTTGGTTTTACAAACAGCTTTCATTCAACAGAGATATCCCAGGTAACTCAAACTGGGCAATTGGACACCTGGACACCAGCATGGACTTTGTGGTGGGCACAGGCTGTGCCAATGGGGGAAGATACACCCCTTCCACTTAGCAGGGACCACCAGCAAATACACATGCCTATTTTGGCAACATTAATCAACATGGCTAGATCACCTACAGACATATTTTTTACACCACTGAGTGGCTAGCCCTGCCACAGCATGAAGGTTATGATTCGTGTTCTCCTATCTTAAGGATACTGCACACCACAATAGATACCCAAACCATTTGGTCTATATAACTCTTCCCATTTCTAGGGCACCATCTAGAGTCTATGCTGCTGCCGACAGCTCCATTCTTATGTGAGTTTAAGAATTAAACACTCAGCATGTGTTTTGGAAGTGGGATAAACCCCACAGAGACACAGAGGGATCTTGCAAACTCCAAAAAGGCAGTGACAGAGGTCAGGATTGAACCTTTTACCTTGTGCATGGGAGACAAACAACTTAACCATTATGGCAACTTGTCTATTACTAGACATAGTACTATGTCTGTACCACCTATTACAAGTGCTCCCATGTACATATATATGTAGAAACATGTATTTATGTCTTTCTTTGTTAGTTTCCATGTATAATAACACATCTAAAAATACGTATTTATTCTAAAAATGTGCACTCATAAAGGGACATGATAAATATGACTATGGAATACATAGTGCAGATCTTCTTCTTTTGGCTTTTCCCAGTTAGGGGTCGCCACAGCAGATCACCTGTCTGCTCCTGATTGGCAGTGGAGTTTTACAGTGTCAAGTTGCCAGCCTGGTGCCCAACCTTCCACAGAAGGCACTTATGGCTAGGGCCAATTTAGAGTGCCCAATCCACCTTTGGGAGGAAACCAGAGCACCCAGAGGAAACCCACGCGACCACAGGGAGGACATGTGGACTCCACACAGAAAGCACCCCAGCTGAGGATCGAACCAGAGAACCTCTTGCTGAGAGGTGACAACGCTAACTACTGCACCACCATGGCTGCCCTATTTTTATTTATTATGACATATCTATGGCATCAGCAGTTAATCAATACTCTGTACATGCCATCAATCACTCAAACATCAAAATGAGTCACTGTAACTGCAATTGATTCATACATAAAAATGAAATTCCTGCACTACATCAACCACTCAAAATATTACACCTACATAAAGCATTCTCCTGAGAAATTAATCTTAATGACAGAATAAAACCATTAAAATAAAATATTAAACAAAGAAAATTCAGCTGCCACCAGCCAATATGAATACAGCATTTCTGTAAAAATATACCTAGTTTTAGGTATTTCAGCTATATATGATTAACTGACTATAAACATTGCAAAACCATAAAAGCAACTTATCTGAAACTAACCCTCACCTTGATTCTAATTACATAAAAATTATCTCAGACTGCTTTTAAAAGTTAAAAGTTATCTTGTTAGTATAGTATAGTGTAGCAGCAACATATAACAGCTCATTAATAAAACTTACAGAACCTATGTAAAAATGTGCTTAATTAACATTTTATTCAAACACCACATCTGATTGAAATGAACAGGAAACAGGAAATGAACAATGATAAAAAAAAAAAAAATGAAAAAAAAATGAGTTGTAGAATATGGTGGGGGCCCTGTCTGCATAGCAAACCTATGGGCTTAAGGAACACAGTCTTGTATCCCATGGCTTTACCCTCAGGCTATGAAACTTGTTGTCTATGCCTACAACACTGGATACACATACATAAATATATATATTTATGTATATACACACACACACACACACACACACACACACACACACACATATATATATATATATATATATATATATATATATATATATATATATATTCTGTTTGTGTATCTTCATGTCTAAGTATACAATCTGTGCATTATTTTTTGCCTTTTGCTTCTGGCACTGTTGCCATCTTTTGTAGTTTGCGAGCTTGCTCTGAGAATTCTTTGTCCATATCCCCAAGTGCCTCTTCAAACTTTGTAAGAAAGTCAGATATATGAAAAAGCTGATTAAAGTTGTACAACTTTGCAAAACTTTAGAAGCAAGTAACCCCCCAGCTAGATAAAACCATTTTTAAAGAATATCTCTGATTCAACAACCCCTCTACATTCTCTGGTGGTAAATTGAATTCCCTCGCCTGATACTTCTTTCTTGTTTGTCTTTGATACATCTATCTCTAGTGCCCTTTTGTCTCCCTCCTTCATGTATCCTTTCCAGCTCACACTTCTTCTTGTGTTCTGAATCAGTATGCAGTTTCCAGTTTTACAATGTGTGTGTAACTGTTTTTTTATGGCTGTTGAATGGTATGGGACCTTTCTGTGTTCTTTACATCCCTGTGTCATTCATTACTAGATCCCAGTGTTAATGTCCACAGCATTTCCTTTGATGTCTCCTGAACTAAATTGTCTCTTTTTTTCACAGTCCTCAGAGTTTGATTTCACTGAAACCTCAGTATCATGAAATGATGTTATCAGCACACATTTTTGTTACACCAAAAAGGGAATAAAGACATTATCATAGAAAGCTACTTCAATCTGTAAGAACGTATGCAATCTTGACAGCATACTGGAAAGACTTATCTACTTAACTGCAATTTCCCTGCATCATGAACAACTTTTTGAGTAGATTGTTGCCCAGCTGAATGGGTTAACTAATGACAAATCTTAAAAAAAAGAAAATCTTAATTTGGAAGATGCTGTTCTAAGGAATCATTACACTAATTCTTAGTGGT